>NC_052485.1:3155209-3162763 GCF_009730915.1 Dioscorea cayenensis subsp. rotundata | reverse complement strand
CGAGCTAAAACATCTGTCACTATCAGGGGTAAATGTGGCCCATCGGTCAAATTTCCTTTTAGCGCCGGCCTCTCTATTTTAAACAAAAGCGGACCTACAAATCCTGAATTTACAATTTTCACCGTCTGGGGTTCAAATACATAAATCTGATAAATATAATTCTCACAATTTAGCGAGATACAACGCTTTCTGAGATCGTGACACCAATGAAAAGAAAGAAAGGAAAGGGGGACCCACTGGATCCTAGGGACTCAGCACGACTAGCGCTATACTCGATCCGGGCAATCAAAAGGTCACGCTCACTGCTGATTCTACTGACGCATTCGGTTAGTGATTGGTGGCTTAATAATTTCAAATACTTTAATCACGTTATATATAAAATATATAAATACCAAGCTTTCTCAAATAATTTTTCAATTTTCCAAAATACGAATTCTAGCAAAATACATCTTTAAAGAACTCTTTGAAACGTAAAATTCGGCAGTAAAGTCAGACATCAATTTGATTTTACTCGGAAAACACAGAATTTTGGCGAGACGCTCATCACCGATTCAAAAAATAACATAAATCTCAAATTTAATCTGACCCAATACCTGACACTCACCCGCGTAACGGTCTAGAAAACTCTCTCTAAACCTTCGCCGTGGCGGCTGGGTTGAGCCGTCGAGAACTCATGTCCTTAGCGTTGACCCATCGGTTGCACGATCGGTGACCCCGACTCTACCGATGAATATCGGTCGGGGCTCCTCACAGGCGGCCCTCGTGGTGTCGGCGGTCGACCGCCACCTCAAAGGCTGGCGATGAAGACCCGCCTCTACTTGCGTAGGATATCGCAAAACAATCACCACAATAAAATCGACAACTCCACTCGGTTGCAATATCCATCCATGATCCTAAATCAAGAATACCTCGACCCGTTTCTGCGAGACAGAGATAAACACATAAAGCGCAAACTTTTAACACAAAATAATTTGCAAGTCCCAACACAAGCAACAACATCCTTTCGAGACACAGTACATCACGCGAAAATAAACATTATTTTCTCGAAGCGATACGAAAAGTATAACAATGCATAACACCGGTGAAAGCCCGGATCCGACACCGTTTCCTATGCCGGGGAATGAAAACCAATTCTACTAATATGCTTGGATAAAACTATCTTTAAATATGCTCACATGGTTTATAAAATCACTCCAAATCAAAGCATATCTGCCCATCGAAAAATAAATACAAAGATTGAATAATTAAATCACATATACATGTATTTTTCTTTATTCACAAATCATTATAATTATACAAAGCGATGCTCTCGATCGGTTATCATGGCTCGTACTGGAAAATAAATATAAAGGTATATTTAGAGCCTTATACGCAATTAAACGATAAAATGAAATACTTAAACGTTTGTTTCCATCTTGGCCAATTCAAGCAATTATTTCAAAATAATAATAATTAATGATTATTTAAAATAATAGCAGCACTACGAAAGCTCACGAGGTATCCTTGGGTTCCTTCCCTAGGCAGGAACTCTCTCTAAGCCTGAACAACACCTAGCAAGAATAACATAATAAAAATAAATTACTTGAATTATGACGTAAAAGCAAAAGTGGGCAGCAATACATAGAAAGCATAGAGACTCTCTGGTGGGCTACTCACTCCGATCGGTTCAAAAGCTGAGCCTTGCGTAATCAAGTGGTCTCAGATTGCACTTGGCCATCTTCGATTTGGGGATGAAGCCCGATTGGACGTACACGAACCAGTCATCAATTACCACTGAACCAAGCTCAAATTCACTGAACCAAAACTCAATTTCACGAACCAGGGTTTAATTAAAACCAACCAGCCTTGAACCAACTCAGTTCTTATACAAATATATATTGAACGAAACTTGGTTCAGCTTCCAAAACATATATGCCCAACATCACGACAGAAGCCGGGTCGAGCTTCAAAGCGAGATTGCAATTCAACGAGCGCATTTGCAGTCGATACGCTCGAGCTTGAGTTTAGTCAATGCTGCGGGATCGATTGATCGAGGCGTAGGATTCGAGTTACGTCGAGAACCCGATTCACGAGTTCGATTAAATGAGCTTTGGTTAAAGCGCGAAATCTGGCTGACTCTCGATGAATTCGAGTTCGATTCGAGCTCCATCAAAGTCGGTTATAAACTTGGTTTGATCCAACCTTGAATCAAGCGTGCTGACTCGGCGGAGTTCCGATGGCTAACGTCATTCGTTAACGTCTTGATCATCATAATCATCAACTTAATTAACTCGGCAGCCGACACTAATCTGGAATCTGCTACGATGTGATGCTACGGTAAAGCTCAGAAAATCTCGTCAACTCGTCGCCCAGATTAAACGCAAAATACTGATGGTCGGTGCAACCTGAGTGAAGCCTATGATAAATACATAACTCAGTTAACATGTTTTCCTACTCAAATCCGTCAAATACTACGCGCCTGCGTGCGTCACATACGCTCATTACGTCAAAAATACTCGTGAAAGGCACTTCACACTAAAAGCAGTACTCCGTGAGCTCCCTAAACGCGATCTCCCATCCGCTCAAATCTCCCAGTTTTTCTCCTCGTTTCTTCATCTTCTCGGAGTTCTTGTAAGCGAGATGGAGGGAAGAAGATGAAGCCATCGATAAATCTGCAGAGTTTTCTCGACTTAGGTTTTCATCGCGTAAATTGATTTTAGTCCCTCAAAAACATAATTTAACACACGCGGTCCTGAAAAACTCCCAGACTGATCCTTGAATTATGCACTGTGCTTAAAAAGGTCAAACTGCAAATTGTCAGTGGTCGCTAGATTATAGCACAACATTTCAAAGAGTCACACTCATCGTCTTACCTCGAGTCGTGGTTTATGTCGCAGCTTTCGTATCAAAAGATCCTTTTAGATCATTAACTTTATCGAAAATGTTTCTAAAAGCTTTGCTTGGGTCCTTGATTAACACGCTTGGGTTTCTGCATGAATTACTGCGTGAAAATATCTGCTGCTAAGTAAAAGTATCGCTGAATATATTTTCGGCAGGTGTCGAGGGTTCGGGTATTACTGAGTTCTCTAAGAAAATTTAGGTCTCGAAATTTCAGCATACTGATGTCGATATCGCGAATTTACGTACTTGTTTCCAGAGACCACGTTTCTCTTCTTGCAAATACGCTCGATGAGTAAATAATCTGCTGCACCGATCACTGTGCTTCCAGCCGATTGACCGAAAACTGACGTGCGAACCGCGGCTTCTTTGGCGTCGCCCGGAAATCGACTCATTTTGGATAGCAATTCCGTCGAATATCTACGACCCGGCGGTCCGGATCCGCGTGCGCTACTCGACTCTTTTGTCTCGAAATGTCGAAAATCAACTATCAGGTCGCCAGTCACGATATGCGCTTGGGTTTTAACGCGATTGGGACTCTACCATACTTCGTGGGCATGCGTATGTCTATGTCGCTACTTAACTCTCCAGTCTGGGCATGACTTCTAAACTTAAGCTCGGATCTGGCAAGTGATCTCTGCCAACCCAGGGATATCTCGACCTACGGCTCGATGATGCCAAAGATGTCGCTTCCTCGCCTTCTCACGTAAATGCTGGCGGCTGTCGGTTAAAATTCCGCACCCAGCGGAAGCCCGGCCCCTTTGTTTAAATACAAATCGGACCCTACTGAATCCACCGATTTCTGTTTCGCATTCTGACGGGTTCGAAATACATCGTGCCATGAATACTGATAGCTTCGAGATTTGGTCTCTGGTCTGGCCCATTCTGAGATCCTGACGCGATAAATAGAAAGAAAGGAAGGGGACCGCTGCGATCCACGGACTCGGCCGCGAGTGGCGGCTATACTCGATCGAGGCGATCAAGGGTCCTGCTCGCATGCATTTCTGACCCATTCGGTTCGGTGGTGGTGGCATAATGATGTTCGAATACTTAACCATCCCGATTATGTATAAAATATATAAATCTGCATTTGCTTCGAATGATGTTTCGATTTTCCATCTTACGAGTCTGGCAAAATACGTCTTTAAAGAACTCTTGAAACATAAATTCGACATAAATCGACACTTCGAGTTTGATTTTCTCGGAAAACCTGATTTTTGTGAGAGTGCCCTCGTCGCGATTCAAAAATAACGTAAATCTCGAATTAATCTGACGCTGACGCGATCGCCCGGCGTAACATGGGTGCAGAAAAGCTCTCTAAACCTTCGCGTAGCTGGCAGCTGGGATTCCGAGGCCGTCGAGCTCACGTCATAAGCGGGTGAGCCCGGTCGGTTCGCGGTCGGGCTGCCGGCTACCCGATGAATATCCGATCGAGGGCTCTGCGCTCCGCTGGGCGGCCCTCGTGATGTCGGCCGGTCGACCGCGCCGCCAGTGGTGAAGGCCGCGAAGGCCGCCTGCCGCGATGGGATATCACGAAAACAATACGCCTGATAAAATACTGACTCAACGGCAGATCTGATATCCATCCGTGATCGTACGTCGAGGAATACGCTCGGCTCGTTGCACGAGGTAGCGAGATATACTGTACATAGCGTAGACTTTTAGCGCAAATAATTTGCGAGTCCCGGCCAGCGGCAACCCAGCATTGGAAATCGTCGAGGACCGGAGTGATGTCGCGTCAGCGGAAATCGCGACATTATTTTCCGCTGACGATCTGCGAAAAGTATAACGATCGCATGTCATACGGTGAAAAGCACGGGATCAGCGACGGCCTCTGAATTCATCAGGGAATGAAAGCCAGATCTACTTAATAATGCTGGATAAAACATCTTTAATATGCTCCACATGGTTTCGCCATAATCACTCCAAATCAAAGCGTATATACCCGTCAGAAAATAAATACAGAAATTGAATAATTAAATCACGTCTCGACCTATCATTTTCCTCTATTCACCAATCATCATAATCATCTACTAGCGATGTGTCGATCTGGGTTATCCTTGGCACATCGTAGGAAAATAAATATAAGTATGTTCGTTATCTCTTATCGCAATTAAAGCAATGATAAAATGAAATACTTAAACGACTTATTTCAAAAATACTTAGCCATTAAACAATTATTTCAAAAATAATAATAGTGATCGATTATTTAAAATAATAATAGCCACCTACTCGAGCTCACGGTGTCCTTTGGTGTGGGTTGCAGGCCGGACTACTCTCTCCTAAGCTGAACAACAGCTAGCGAGAATAACGTAATAAAATAAATTAACTTGATTATGACAACTAAGAAAACATAGTGAACCTTGACGCTGAAAGATACGTGAAGCGATAACGCAGCTCTCTACAGTGGGCCCTCGCCACGTCCGGTTCGAGCGCAGCCCTTCTGCGTAGTCAAGCTGGTCTCCAGGCTGCACTTAAGCCAGCTTTCAGTACGGCCTAGACCGTTACGAGACGACACGAACCATCCTCGAGTCCGCGAGCCGAGCTCAAATTCACTGTGAACCAAAACTCGATTTCACTGAACCGGGTTTAATTCAAACCAACCAGCCTTGAACCAACTCAATTCTTATACAAAATATATTGAACCAGCTTGGATTTAGGCCCATTACCATAGTAGCATCCGCCAAGACGATCGGCTTCAAGCTAATTCGATTCAATAAAATGAAATTTCCAGTCGGTACCACTCAGCGAGTAAATCAGGCACACTGACGGATCGATTCAATCAGACCCATGCGTCGATTACGTCGAGACGATTGGGATTCGATTAAAGTGAGGCTTGGTTAAGCGAAATCAAACTCGACTCGATCGATTCGATTCGATTCGAGCTCAATAGGAAATCGATTATAACTTGGTTTGATCCAGCGAAAATCAACTTGGCTAACTCAAGCGTTCGATCTGAGCTGCATTAAATACATTCTTGTCTTGTGCGTGCGTGATATCATCTGACACTGATTGGCAGAGCCATTGAGCCTGATCTACGATTGCTCGACGTGTTACTCTGGGTGAGCGAAAATCTCGATCCTTCGTTTCAATGGATTAAGTAGCTTAAAATCTGATGATTTTTCGACACTAAAGATTGAAGCAACAATCGTCATACTATACATTCAGCGATGTTTTTCTCTTTCAGTCATGTCGAAATACTGGCGTATATACATGCGTACGTACGCTCGTTCGTCATACCTGAGAAAGCTCTTCTCGCTTCAAACGTAGTCCGTAGCATCTCCATCGTGATCTTCGTCCCCGCCTCAAATCTCCCATTTTCTCCTCATTTCTTCTATCTTCTCGGGTTGCTTAGCGAGATGAAGGAGAAGAAGATGAACCATCAAAATCTAGAGTTTTTCTCAACTTGAAGTTTTCAGCGAAATTCGACTTAGTCTCTCAAAACATAATTTCTTATGCATGTCCCAGAAAAACTCCCAAATGATCCTTGAATTATGAAATACTATTCTTAAAAGGTCCTTTCAAATTATCCAATGGTCCCTAGATTATAACACAACATTTTAGATCCTCCATCTTACCTTTCGTCCTTGGTTTGCATAAACATTTCATATCCATCTTTTTCATTTTATATCTTTAACCCAAAATCTTTTTAAAACTTTTACACTTAGGTCCTTAGTCTTTCCACTTGGGGTTTCAGCAAGATTCTATCAGAGAAAAATCTTCTGCAACTAAAAGTAATACACGAATATATTTTCCACCGGTGTCAAAGGTTCGATGGGTATTTACAAAATCTGCCTATTATCATGACCCAAAGAATGGAGACCAAGAAAAGTTTACTATGCTTTATGATGAATGATCATTGTTTTAATTCTGAACATATCATTCCATACAAATTAATACGCATTCATGTTCATACTAAGCCATTTTGTTAATTTATTATAGCAGCAGGAGAGTTGCCATTTGCTGAGGCTATCATATGCAAAGCACTAAGCCAACAATTCACTAAGACTTGTTTTAAAAGCGAAGCATGCGCAGAAGCTATCTTTCACTGTATGTGTGGAAAAGTGTCAAAAAGATTAATGTCACGGAGGGTCAAGAGATCGGAAGACCACTTGTTTCTACCTTTCTGGGTTGCCTTGTTCACTTGTCATATTTGGATTGAAAAACTCATGTCCTAAAAACATAGTATAATCATATGAAAAATTTAGTTGATTTTAGATATTTTGGACATTTGGGTTGTCTTTCCACCCGCAGATCCTCTCCGAGGTCTGGACCTTCTGGGTCCCTTCCATAGTCTCTTTGTTCTTTTTTATTTGTCGTGGTTAACTGAATCTCACATATCGTTAAAACTTAGTTATTTCACACAATTTTTATAAAAATTAGTTATATTTCCAAAATTACCCATAATTTATATCTTCACATTTCTCTTATATTTAATTCCAAGAATATAATTGAATAAAGTGTTAATGGTAATTTTGATAACAAATCTTTCGATGTTAGAAAACTACGTAAAAAGAAAGCATAGATGTGTGACAGATAAAAAGAGCGGAGTGAAGATACGCTTATCATCGCATCTTTAATCTGCAGTGCTCTTAATCCACCTTTTAGTTATTGCCAAAAATTATTCGGGATGATTCTTGCTTGGATTCTCGGAGAGAGCCCCAGTGACACCGAAGA
>NC_052485.1:3097709-3150209 GCF_009730915.1 Dioscorea cayenensis subsp. rotundata | reverse complement strand
TTCTTCTTGGCTTCCTTCTGTATATGACTTCTCTTGAATATCCCATCGATCTCTCCAAGTTCAGCACCATCTTCCTTTACATAATCACCGTCCATCCACTAATCGAAAAATCACACAAATTTGTAAGACATAAAAACCATGATCTTTCTTACCCCCACCTACCCCTGAACTCCTTCCACCCATTGCTCCTTCTCCCTTCACAATCCCTCCCACAGCCCGTGCTCATTGTCCGTTCATCCTGCGTCTACATATCTTCTTGAGTGAGTTTGATATTAAGAACAATATCTCAATGGACAAGAAAACAGTATAATAAAACGATATAAATTCTTTGAGTAAAAGTAACTCAGGCTATATTGCACTAAAGTACATGGTATTATTAGAGTAGAATGGAAGAGCAATATTATTTTCTTTGCTATAATATTATAGCAGATTTTGATTTAAATTTTAAAGCAAACTAAAATCATTAATTATGATATAAATATTAATCTTGTGGGAGACAAACACAATTTAAATATATATATTTATTTTACCTTACCATATCTTTCACATGTGGAGTCATAATGAGTTTTCAATATAGTCTTTGCTTCATGAAATATAACTATTCTTTAGCAATTCTTATTATTTTTCTTTCGAAATTCTCGTAACACTGGCGACAATCAAAATATTATTATTAAAACTGTCTTGAAAATATCAAATACAATGAGAGTCTAGGATATTTGCTATAAAATATATGTGCTAAAATCATTGGGTGAGATCACCCCATAACAGAGCAACATCATATTATTAAAGGTTGGTTTCAATTCGGAATTTTCCCATGTGTTAAAAGTAGAAGCCATATAAAAGCAGATAAAGACATGACATTTAAAGTGCTATATCCCTCCCTATTCTCATGTTCTTCTGTGATTTTCATGTGCCCACTTAAAAATTATATAAAGTATTAAATATTTTTTATTGCGCTTAACATTTAATACTGCTTTTACATATTTTCAATAAATAATGAAGGAGGAAATATTTTTGAAAAATGTAAAACATATAGGGGAAATTACAGTAAAAGATAATAATTAAAAGTGAGAGAGAAACTGACGAAATTTTGTTAGATTTTTAATAAAGTAATTTTAGAATGTTAATATAAATTTTATAAATTTGAACCGATTTTGAGCAATTAGTCATGAGTCTAGAAAAAGTGTGAAAATGAATAAATTTCTATTATAATCTATAATAGAATCTAATGAGCCATAAATGTTGGATAATAAAAGAAATTAAAGTACATGATTAGAGCCGTTTGGTTAGCGGTATTGTTCAAATACACGCTAAAAATATTAAGGATTGATAATCCTATTCTCTAAATTTAATATTTATCTTGTATTACTCTAAATATGTGTAATCTCTACAGTGATAGTAGAGAGTTCAGTCAAACGCATGATTATATCAATTAACGTAATATTTTCAATTATATAATATTCTCATCTATAATATTATGGTAATCTTTATATAGTAATATGTCATTATTATAAACAAAAGGTCTCTAAATGAAAATTGCCTTATAAAACACTTCCCATAATTTTTAGACAATGGATAGCAAGAACATCATGTATTTTGATGGTGATTCTCATCCTAGTTCCTGCAGGTTATTTTTCAAACATTTGGTGTTTTGATGCTTTCTTTACTAAGAATGTTTACAAAAAGAAACTCGAATAATAATGTCATATCAGTTAATTAATATATATATACTATATATATTGGGACATATCATAGGTATTGAAGCAGGAACATTGTCAAAACTTGAGCAAAACTCAGGGCCTTTGTGTAAGTGCTCGAAATGCAATGCCTATTGTACGTGAGGGTTATGTAAAGGGATTATGTGTGATTAGGATTTTAAGATTTTGGTTTTAATTATGTGTCTTTATGATTGTTGAAAAAAATTTATAAGTTTCTAAATCAAGCATTGCTGAAAAATAAATAATAAGTCCTCTTTTGTACCATACAAAGTGTTTATTTATTTATTTATTTTATTTATTATTATTATTATTATTATTATTATTATTATTATGTATTGTAGGATGTTATGGTTTATGCTTCACTTAGGTTTAATTTTTATAATTCATCTTTTGTCTAGATACATTACCTTATCTAACACTCAAATTAATAATACATAACAAGCCTAAAGTCCAATTGCCCATCATTTGTATATAAAAATAGTACTTTGAGCATGTAAATCATAATAATATAGAAGAGGGGTAAGAGTGCTCAAGCACGCTCTTTCTTCTCCCTTTACTAGCTCGTTTATAGGGCATATATAAATATCAAACGCTACATGATAAGCTAACGTGATTAAAAGCATGTCGCCATGTTTTGAATTTTCAGAATACTAGCAACAATTAAAATTATTATTAAAATAATCTTGAAAATATCAAATATAACAAAGTCTAAAAATGATGATTTTTATTTACAATAAAATATATTTTACTTAAATCATTAGATAGATCCAACGCAAGACTTCGACATTTTATTTTTTTATCAAATCAAATTTCAAATGTTAAAATCCGTCCCAATTGAAAGGTTGAATTTGATTCTTGGATTTGCCCGTATTTATAAAATAAAATAAAATAAAAAACCTTTACATATCAAATATATATATTTGATATTATCTACTAAATTTAACCTGAGCAATTAAATATGAGTCAATAATAGAATGTGAAATAAATAAATTTTTTTATTAAAATCTAATTTTTATTAGAATCTAATGAGCCATAAATGTAGCACAATAAAAGAGATAAATTGTTAGGATTAGTCAATAAATATCTATTATTGTTAGGATTTAGTCAATAAATATATTGATTGGATTAGTTTTTGCAAAGTTTGTTAGATGTGATTCCTTATTTCTCTGCATTTCAGTTTGCTGGTTTTGTAAGGCTTTTATAATAGCCATTGTTGCTGCTAATAAAGGAGGATCTTCTTCTTAAAAACTTTTTAATTCTTTTACAACTATTTAGGGCCTCAACAATGAGGAACAAGAGCATCATTTCTTTTTATTTTGATGGTGATTCTCATCTTGGTTCCTGCAAGTAAGTCCAACTTTATTTTTTAAAAATACTTTTGGTGTCTGATGCTTGTTTAGTGAGAATGTTTACAATAATAATAGGTCTAATAATTTTATATTATTCAATTAACATTTATATTTTTTGGGATATATAAACTTGCTGGGCTTGGAGTGAAATTTTCATAGGCATTTGTATGATGTGAATGCAATGATCAATGTAAAAGTGAGGGCTATATAAGAGGGGGATTATGTGTATTTAGGGAATCATTGCATGTGTTTTTATGATTGTTAAAAAAATTTGTAAGCCTCTAAACCATGCATTATCAAATAATAAAGAATAAGACCCTTTTTTATACAAGTATTTTTTTTATTAAATTTAATTATTATTATTATATTAATACTAATAATAACAAGTTTCGATTTATTCTTCACCTTTGTTTGTTATATTATTTTATTTACCTCTTCGTACAAAAGACTAAATAAACAATTAGATTAATAATATGTAACAAACCTAAAGTTCAATTGTCCATTATTTTCTTATAAAAATGGTACTCTCAAGATAATAATAATAATAATAATAATAATAATAATAATAATAATAATAATAGGACTTCAGCATGAAAACTGAATTTATATTTTTTTTGAAATATTCATATCAATTTTTTCACTCTAAAAAATGTTTTTGTAAGAACCATCCATTATAGTTTTTGGAAAACACACAAAAAAAATTATTTTGAACGTAAATAGTTCTGAAAAATAATTTGGTTCGTGTATTTCTTAAAAAAAACTACTTATTTTGCAAGAAAAAAAATATAGAAAAATATAAATTAATTATTTTCTTCTATTTTCATCAAATAACTACTAGCATGGGCAATTTTGTACTTGTATCTGATATAAAATAATTTCATAATTCATAACTCAATAAATTGGTCATAGATAAAAATGGAAAGCCATAAATGTCTCATTCAATGACTTATAAATAAACATGAAAAGCAACAAATGTCCTCATTAAATCATTGATTATAACTATGGAAGGGAATTGAATATGAGAATGAGACCGTCCTATAGAACAAGCTCTGTGATTTCTATTGATCATGGATATCACCAAGTGTGCTTCTCTTAGCTTTTTCGTTCTTATGGTTCTTATCTTAGTTCCTGGTAAATCCATACACACTTTTTTTCTTCTATGCATAAATTACAAATTAATTGATTTAAATGCTGTGTTAATGAGTAGGTAACAAATAAACCAAAGGATTTTTGGTGAAGTGACACTGTTCCCACCGTATCAATTGATATTTGTGAATTTTTATTACGCCAAAAATAATAAGTACAAAAAAAGATCTCTAATGTGATAGTGGGCTTACAACTTAATTTTTATACTACGGCTATACTCATAATCTATTTCAACATTTCTCATATTTATGAAAATTAATAAATAAATTAACATAGGTCTCTTTTTCTATTGGTTGTTATGTTATAATGTGTGCACAAGTATATATAATAAATGTTGATGATATATATTGAATCAGAGGAGGGTCTGTTGGAGGCGCAAACGGATGAGCCGCCGCCGCCAGAAGAGAATTTATGCAGGGCATGGAGCAATTATTTTAAAGGTTTTTGCTGGTCTGATTATAACTGTGCCAATGCTTGTAAACGCGAGAATTACTTAACTGGCCTTTGTGTCATCAAGCTCAAACCATTTGGGATTCATTGTATTTGTGAATACAACTGTTGAAATAAATATTATGAGGGCATGTAATCTTTCTTAAAATAAATAACATGAATAACTCAGTCCAAAAGCTGAAGCGCTCTCTTGCATTCCTGAATTCAAGGGTCACATTCCTGTGGAGTCTTTATTTTTGGGTCGCCCTTTGCTGCTTCAGTTGTGTCTTTTTCCTTTTATTACTTGCTTTGTATCTTTATTTCTTGTTAGGTTTAGAAGGTGCATCACTTGTGGTGAGAGATCCTAAAATCTGGTTGGCTTGTTTATTTGTTCTTTGCTTGTTTGTTAGTTTGCTGTACTTACATTTTTTTTTTTAATAAATTTGTAGTTTATCTACTTTAATATATATATTGCTTATTTACTTGCCTAAAGATGGCCTTATGTAACACACATATATACATATAAATACATTATATATATATATATATGATTTCAATATATCTTTTTTTTAATAAAATGAATAAATCATAATTTATTAAAATAAAAAAGAACATCAACGATAAAGACTAGCAGGACAAAACAAAAAATGATATCCGTATCAATTAAAAGGTTGAGTTTGATTCTAAGATTTTTCTCATATTTATTAAATAAAATAAAATAAATTTTTTACATAGATAAGACATGACATTTAAATTAGACTTCCTCCTGTCCTGTTTACATGTTTTTTTTTTTAAAGTTTTTTATTCCTTTCTATATGTCCATTTAAAAAATATTTGAAGTATGATTTTTTTTTTTAAAAAATTTTACTTTTAATATTTAATGCACTTTTATATTTTTCAATAAATAATGAAAGAAAAAAATATTATTTAGAAAATGTAAAACACAAAGGGAATTAAGGGGCTGTTTGGTTGTCTGTAAGTGAAATTACAGTGTAAGTGAAAATGCTGCATTTCTATTTACATCACTGCTGTTTGGTTTGATGTAACTGAAAATGCTGCATTACTTTTAATTTGTTTGGTTTGATGTAACTGAAAATGCTGCATTACTTTTAATTTGTTTGGTTTGATGTAAGTTAGAAGATATGGTCACCATGTAAGTAGAGGGAGTGAGATTACCCCCAATATACTATATTATTATTAATTATTTAATGCATTTTAAAAAATAATTTAAACTAAAATAATTAATTTAATTTAATTTTTAAATTAAATTAAATGATTTAATAAAGTATTTATTACATTTAAAAATAATAATCAGAAACTCAAATAACTAAGCCAAATAATAATAAGAAACTTAAATAATTAAATACTAACTCTAAATAATTAATTTAACTCTCCCCATCTACTCTTAACACTAATGTAAATTAATTAATTAATTAACTTAATAATAATTTTATTAAATTAAAAATATATAAAATTCTTTAATTTTATATAAAAAAAATATTTTTTTAATTAAAATTAAATACAAATTGGTATATTTTAAATAAAAAATAAATTTAATAAAATATAAATAAGTATAAGTTTAATTATATTAACAATTGATTACATGTAAGTTTTTATTTTTCTTTTAATGATCAATTTGGAGAGTGAAGAATGGTGATTTTAAGTATGAAAATCAGATTTCAACTTACTCAGAAAAATTTGTTGTAAGCTGAAATGCAAAGAAAAGTACATAAACCGCAAAATCTGTTATACGTAAAAACCGATTTCACAAGAAACCAAACAAAGATTTTTATCATGAAAACCGCTACATTCAGTTCTACTAGCATTAGTTGCGTAGAACCAAACGACTCTAAAAGAAATAATTAAAGTAGAGAAGCTAATGGAATATTTTTGGATTTTAATTTAAGTAGGGAAGCTAATGGAATATTGTTGGGTTTTGAATAAAAGTAATTTTAGAATGTTAATATATTTTTTTACAAATATAAAATTATTAACTAATTTTAACAGATTTGAATAATTAATCATGACGATTCATGTGTAAAAAAAATGTGTGTAATAAATAAATTTCTATTATAATATAATGCGGCACAAATGTTGGACAATAAAAGAGGTTAGAGAACATGACTATAAAAGGCCTCAACAAACATGAGGAAAATTGCCTCATAAAACCTTCCCATAATTTTCATAAAAACAATGGAGAGTAAGAACATTTTTTGCATTTTGCTAGTGATTCTCATCCTCGTTCCTGCAGGTAAGTTTAACTTTTATTTCAAATAAAACAAAAAAAACATTTGGTGTGGATTTTTTTTTTTTTACTGAGAATGTTTACAACTTAATAATTTTATGTCAAGTAATTAACAAATATATTTTCGGGATATATGATAGGTATTGAAGCAAGAACTTGTCAAGCTTGGAGCAAAACTTTCACAGGCCTTTGTGTGGCGAGCTGGGAATGCAATGATTATTGTAAACATGAGGGTTATATAATGGGAGGATTATGTGTGATTAAGATTCAAGATTTTGGAGGTTTATGTATGTGTCTCTATGATTGTTGAAAAATTTATAAGCCTCTAAATCAGGCATTACCAAATAATAAATAATAAGACCCTCATTTTTTTTATATTTAAGTGTTTTTAATAATAATTATAATAATTATATTATTATTTTTATTTTTATTTTTGTTATTATTATTATTATAAGATGTTATGGTTTATGCTTCACTTAGGTTTGTTTTTTATCATTAGTCTTTTTTTCTAGGTTCATTACCTTAACTATTATCATATTTATCTATCTTTTCATGTAAAAAAAACTCTACTAACACTCATATTAATAATATGTAGGAGGCCTAAAGTCCAATCGTCCATCATTCTTATATAAAAATAGTACTTTGAGCATGTAAATAAAAATAAAAAAAATAATAGAAGAGGACTTCAACGGGCAAACTGAATTTATATTTTTTGAGATATTCATATCAATTTTTTTTCACTCTAAAAGTTATTTTTACCATAATCATCAATTATAGTTGTTATAATAAATAATAAATAAGATCTTGTTTTTTTACACAAATGTTTTTCAATTGAGAATGTTTAAATTTTGTTAAATCTTTATGTTGCATCTTATTCTTAAAAAAATGGTTCCTTTGATTTGATAATTTGATAATTTTATTTTTTTCTGTATATATTTTTAAAAATTTTATATTACAGAAGTATTGTTTTCCAAAACAAAATTAAAAGTGTTAGGTTGGGAGTTCAACTCCATCTCACAAAAATATTTGAAGTGTTATGATTTGTCCACATGAATCAAAAGAGAAAAAATAAAAAAAAATAAAAAGAAAAATTAATATTTTTAATTAGAATAAAATGTGTCATTTATATTATAAATTTAATAGAGTAATAAATTTAGATCAAAATACACATTTGAGGACCTACATACTCTCAGTTTATGTCATTATTCTCTCAATATATATGGTACTAACAATAACGACAAATTATAGAACCTTGGGTTGGCTTGTATATAATTTATTCCTATCAAAATTATTATAAGTTTTTAATGATAAAGGCAACAAGCAAAACTATTGATTTGAATGTAAATCTAAATAAACCATATCCCAAGATTAATAAATTACTAATTTGTTTATCATGATTTATTTTCAGGGTTTGGGACATAAAAAAAAATTTATTAGAATTTGAGTGATATTAGATTAATAATTAGTAATTATTATTAACATTGTTAAGGTAAATAAACCATCTATGGTAATGTTTTTACTAATATACAATGATATTTACATAAGACTCGTTGAAAAATAAACCATACAAGTACAACACACCAAAGAAGAGCCCAAATGTATTTAAATGAGCAATATTTAATTATAACAAAAATCCATAGGCAATAAAAGAGTTTAGTATTGCATTCTCCTCCCAAATAAAAATTAAAAATTTGAATCCATAACTTATTCATATTAAAAAAAAAACACAATTCATAGAAGAAAATATTTTTATCTTCTTCACACAATAGATATTAAAACAATGTTGTCAATGACATATATATATATATATATTAAAACTAATATTCATTCCCTTCCCTATTTGAGTAAAAAACATCTTTCAAAAATGAAAATGGTTAAAATATTGCAATAAATAAATTTATTAGAATAGAATGAGCATTATTAATTTCTTTTAATAATATTATAAAATAGATTTTTGTTTAAATTTTGAGCATACTAAAATCATTAATTATGAATTAATATTAATCTTGTCAAGGCAAACAATATTTAAATATAAAAATATTTATTTTACCTTGCCATACCTTTTCCACATGGAATATAATGATTTTTCAGAATACTCTTTGATGAAAAAAATGTAAAGCATTCTTTTTATTCTTAGTATTGTTTTTGAATTCTCATAACACTAGCAACAATTAAAACTATTATTAAAATAATCTTGAGAATATAAAATATAATAGAGTCGAAAAATAGGTTTTTTATTTACAATAAAATTTATTATACTCAAATCATTAGATAGACCACCCAGCATGCGACTTAAAATTTTATTTTTTTTCTTAAGTTGAAGGTCAAATGTTTGTCCCAATTGAAAGGTTGAGTTTGATTCAAGAATTTACCCATATTAATTAAATGAAATAAAATAAAATAAAAATCTTTATATAGATGACACTCCGCAGGTAAATTATACTCCTTCCATCATATTTATATGTTCTTTTATATATGAAACATTAATTTTCAAATTTATCTTTAATTTTTAATGCACTTTTTCACTCTTCTATTAATAATGGAGGAAATGTTTTCCGGAAAATATAAAATACTACCATTTTAATATAGGGAATAAAAAGATTATAATTAAAATAGAGAGAGAAACCAATAGAATATTGATAGATTTTTAATAAAGGTAATTTTAGAAAGTTGATATAATTTTTTATAAATTTTATATTATCTACTAAGTTTAACCGATTTGAGCAATTAAACATTAGTAAAAAACAAAATGCAAATTAAATAAATTTTTATTAAAATCTAATTTTTATTAGACTTTAATGAGCCATAAATATGCAAAATAAAATAGGTAGAGAACATGACTATTGAGAGCTAAACATGAACATAATTTTCACAGAAACAATGGAGAACAAAAACATCATTTCTTGTATTTTGCTGGCGATTTTCATCCTATTTCCTGCAGGTAAGTTCAACTTTTATTTCAGGAAAAAAAAAGACTTTGTTGTTTGATGTTTACAATAATAAAAGGATTAATACTTTTATGTTAATTTATTAAAATATATATTTTTTGGAACATATATGACAGCTATTGAAGCAAAAACTTGCCGAGCTTGGAGTAAAAGTTTCGAGGGTGTTTGTGTGGTGCGCTGGGAATGCCGTGATCATTGTAGAGATGAGGGCTATGCAAAAGGGGGATTATGTGTGTTTAAAATTAGACCTTTTGGACGCCATTGTATGTGTCTTTATGATTGTTGAAAAAATTTATAAGCCTTTAAATAAGATATTATTGAATAATAAAGAATAAGGCTTTTTTTTGGAACAAGTGTTTTTTATTAATTTTTAATTATTATTATTATTATTATTATTATTATTATTATAGGGCTTAAGCATGAAAGTTGAATTTATACTTTTTTTTTAAATATTCATATCAATTTTTTCATTCTAGAAGTTATTTTTGTAAGAACCATCCGTTATAGTTTTCAAAAAACACATAAAAAAAAATTATTTTGTACATAAATAGTTCTAAAAAATAATTTGGTTCGTCTATTTCTTCAATAAAAAAAAGCCTGCTTATTTTGTAAGAAAAAAGATATAGAAAAATATAAATTAATTATTTTCTTCCATTTTCATCAAATATGAAATAACAACTGGCATAGGCAATTTTTTATCTGTTACAAATTAATTTCATAATTCATGACTCAATAAATTGGTCATAGATAAAAATGAAAAGCCATAAATGTCTCATTTAATGACTTATAAATAAAAATGAAAAGCCATAAATGTCTCATTTAATGACTTATAAATAAACATGAAAAGCAATAAATGCCGTCATTAAATCATTGATTATAAATATGGAAGGGAATATGAGAATGAGACTGTCCTGTAGAACAAGCTCTCTGATTTCTATTGATCATGGACACCACCAAGGGTGCTTTTCTTAGCTTTGTCATTCTTATGGTTCTCATCTTAGCACCTGGTAAATCCATCCACACTTTTTTTTCTTCTATGCATGAATTACAAATTAATTGATTTAAATGCTGTATTAATAAGTAGTTCACAAATAATTAACATAAGCCAAAGAATTTTTGATCAAGTGACACAGTCCCCATCACATTAAGTGATATTTATGAACTTTTATCATGTCAGAAATAATAAATATTAAAAAAATCTTTGGTGCGAGAGTAGGCTTATAGCCCAATTTTTATACCACTGAGTAAAAACACATAGTCAGATAATCAAATTTCTAACTGTACTCACAATCCCTCAGCATTTTTCATATTTGTCAAAATAAATATGTAAAGTAACATAGGTTTCTTTCACTTTTGGTTATGTTATAATGTGTGCATACAAAAGCCTCCACCACCTTATATTTACTTGTTTGTTCTCTGTTTTTGTGTTACTGGTGTTTCTATTTTTTGTGGTTGATGTTGTTGTTTTTATTTTGTGCCCTTCCATGGTTTTGTGATGGAAATCTGTTGTAGTTTTCTCCTTTTTCTTTAATTGAAATGGTTTATCCATCTTTTCAAAAAAAAAAAAACATATGTGTGCATAAGTATATATCATAAATGTTGATGATATATATATTGAATCAGTGGAAGGCCTGTTGGAGGCGCAACTGGAGGCGGAACTAGCGGCGGCGCCACCGCCGCCAGAAAAGCCGTTATGCAGGGCATGGAGCAATTATTTTAAGGGCTTTTGCTTTTCTGATACTAACTGTAACAAAGCTTGTAGACGCGAGAATTACTTAAAAGGCTTTTGTGTCTTGAAGAGCAAACCATTTGGGATTCATTGTATTTGTCTCTATAAATGTTGAAATAAAAATTATGAGGACATGTAATCCTTCTCTAAATAAATAACATGAATAACAGAGTGCTTCATTACTTGCCTAAAGATGGCTATATGTAAGTATATAACAGACACGCACATAAATATATTCACATGTACATACACATATATATACATATAGATACATATTATATTTATATATATATATATATATATATGCATGTGTGTATATATATTTTAGTATATCAATTTTTTTAATAAAATGGATAAACCACAAACAAAAACAACAAGGACCAATAAGACAAACAGAAAATAAACAGAGATGCATTATTATATCACTTGTTTTTTTTTTTTATCAATTTTTTATTTTAGAGTTTCAAATCTTCGGTTGAAAAATAGAGTTTCAAAAAATAATAATTAAATAAGATAGGCGACTTATATATATATATATATATATATATATATATATATATATATATATATATATATATATATATATATATATATATATATATATATGTCTGTATGTATTTCATTCTTTATACATGGGTGGAAGATGATAAGCATTTAAACTAAACAAGGAAGTGGTTAATGTTTAAGTGATGATGTAGGAAGATTATGATTTATTTTTTAAAATCTTACGTTATTTTTATAAAGATTTATTTATTATGTATAGATTTTTATACTGAATATAAATTTTGAAATAAAATTTATTAAAAAAAAAATTCCAAGCTCATATGAAAATAATATTAAAAATAGCAATAATGCAACAAATTCATTTACTTTATAAATGTCAATGGTACGTCTTTTTTATTTGGGTGAGATTAAGGGTCACAAACAACCGGGTCCGAACAAAATCGGATTTAGACAACTACTAATATAAATAGAAAAATTTGTATCTGGGTCCTACCGGTTTTAAATTCGGACAAACTTAACATGTCCAAACCCGGTTTATTTTAAAACCGGGTTGTCCGGATGTCCAAATTTGTCCGAATTCTAACTCAAATATTAAATTATACAAAAATAATTTAATTCACATTAAATAAAAAAAAGTTAACAATCCAAAACTCAACTCAAATCATACAAAAATCTAAGTCATAATGGGAAAAACAATATATGTTTGAAGTTTTTAGAAGATTGGGCTTAAAACAAATGGGCCTAAGATTGTGGGCTTTTAAAATTTTAGGAGGTAAAAGAGCTCGGTTGTTTGAATTCCCATGTTCGGACCCAGTTCAGATTTAAATCTGGACAACCAAGCCATGCCGGACCCGGCCAACATTTGCAAAACTTATGTCCAAACCCTTTTTATTCAGGTCAAACAGAACTGAGCCGGTGGGTCAGGGTGTATTGACAATAGAGCGTTAAAGGTCAGGGAGTATGACAATAGAGCATGTTTAAGATTTTTTTTTAAAGAAAAAAAAGGCTAATTTATTAAAAAAAGAAAAACAAAAAAAGGAAAAACTAAACCATACAACATCAAAGAAAGATTAAAACACAATGCCAGAATCTCTAAATCTCTTCATCATCTATTTGGGAATGTCACGTCCAAGATGAAAAAGAGTTAGAACATGAAGATTAATGTCGTGAGTATCTAGATTACATTAAAACACAAAGCCAGACTCTAAATCTCTTCATGATTTATTTGGGAATATTATGGCCATGATGAAAAAGTGTTAGAAAGTGAAGATTAATGTCGTGAGTAATTAGATTAGAAGTTGGAGCAGTCCACTGTCTTGGTATAACATGAATGCGAGGATTGCTTGCCATGTTCAAGTAATTGTCTGATAAAAGCATTGATAACACTGCACATTTTAGCATTAGAAATGAAAATATACTGCACATTACGAATTAGAACATGTTTCTTGTTGATAGAATCTCGCTCTTTAGTACTTCTTTCGTTCTTTTTTATCTGTCACAAATCCATGTTCATTTTTATCTGTCATTTTCTAATATCAAAAAGTATTTATTATTTTTTTTAAAATTATTTTTAACACTTTATTCAATTCTCTTTTTGGAATTAAATATGAAACAAAAATGTAAACATATAAATTAAGGATAATTTTGGAAAGATAACACATTTTTTATAAAAGTTTGTGAAATAAGTAAATTTCTTAGTATGTGAGATTCGGTTAATTACGACAGATAAAAAAATATGGTCGAAGTAAAGCTTTTTTGTGTTATTGTCTCCGAAAATGGTTTACACAATCTGTAAAATATATATATATATATATATATATATATATACGAAAGAAATGTCAACGCTATTCTTAATACTATGTTCTTCTCAACGCATTTAATGCGATAATAAATAGCAATCAAGCAACAAATGCAATAATAAATATCATCATTGCCATTCTTATTAGTACACTCTAATCAGCACACCACCTCTGGGTGGTATTTCACTCTTCCCATGAGTTACTAAATTAAAGGTTTGACTTCCTTCTAATTTAAGAATTAAGAATTAATAATTTATTTATATTTATTAAAAAGAATTTTATTGCCACAAGTTATGAGCTAATTAATACATATTAAGCAACAGATTTATTTAGTAATTAATATGTAAATTATTGGTTATAAATAGATGAAGGCATCCACTGAGCACATTTTAATAATAATAATAATAATAATAATAATAATAATAATAATAATAATAATTATTATTATTATTATTATTAATGTTGATAGGAAGAGAAAGATAAAATAATTAATTTATATGAATTGGATGATTAATTATATATACACTAAAATTGTTGAAATTTCATTTATCTTTTTAAGTCAGAAGTTGTTGAGGGTTTGAATATGTGATTTATTTTCATCTCTCAAAAAACTACTTTTATAATAGAAGAATTAGTATTTCATTCTTTTCGGTTTTCTCAATCAATTGGTTTAATATTATTTACTATGGATGATCTAATCTCAACAATTGTTTTTTGTAATCACCAGTAGCACTGGCCTTATTTCACCCTAAATGGATCATGAAGTTTTTTACCATATCACTTAGTGTCTTAGATTTTAGTGTTCTTTTAGGTTCTATATAGTTTGTAATTATCTTTTATTTTCTGAATATTTAGTGATTTATTCACTTATATTTTTTTTAAAAAATATTTAATTATTTTCAGAAAATGTCAAAAGTTTATAGTCCAAGGGTATTGGGCTCACTTCATAAGATATTGATGTGAGGAATTAAAAACCCCCCGAAATTAGCATCTTGCTGGATGTTATTAATAATAAGGGGGTCCGGTTGTGGATATAGACTTACAGTTTGAGTCGCCATATAAAAATGCATGAGCTGAACAATTGAATTCTGAACCCGTATGCACGCTTTTAATTATTTATGTGTTTGTCATGTTTGTAAAAAATATATATGTATCTTAATGAGCTAGTCAATTATTCTAGAAATGAAAATTATACAAAATTTTAATAATTGGAGGGATTTGCTTTCCAAAATTATGTTAAAATTATTTTGAAAATCTAATGTAAATTTTAATAAACTTTTGCAAATAAAATAGACAAACACAAAAAAATTTATAAAAGTCCAATACATGTAGCAGTAATTACCTTCCATGCAGATAAACATGAACATTAATCAGTAATAACAATTTCATTGCACAAGATGTCATATACATATACATTCACTGTACAGCATCAGAGTGACATTTGTCCGAATCAGAAAGCGCCACGTATAAGAACAAAGTCATAAACAAAAGAAAGGACAGTAGCACTCTCATTATCTGCTACAAACACCACCACACTCTCTGCCCTTTCTTTCCTCAATCAATCATCTTCAATCTCTCATCATGGATGTCAAGAAAGTTATCATGTATCATTTTTTGATTCTCCTCATCTTAACTCCTTGTAATTGTCTCTGACTCCACTTGATTAGATTCCAACTTCAATTCTTTCTCAGAAATTAATTGTTGTTTTTTTGCAGTGGAGTTTCAGGGAGTTGAAGGCAACACTTGCTCAGCAAGAAGTGAGAATTTCAGGGGATGGTGCTGGATAGATGCTGAATGTAGCCTTGTTTGCCTCACTGAGTTCTATCTGACAGGGAGTTGCCATTTTCAGCTCATCCCTTTTGGCCGTCACTGCATCTGTGAAAGGCCATGCTAAAATCATCTTCATTTATGATAGTTCTCATAGTTGATTAAATTAGTTTGGGGGTTTTATTTTAGCATGCCAGTATGATGTTTTCTGGTGTTGGGTATTATATTTTGGTGATAGTGGAGAATGAGTTGGTGGACATTATTGTCTTGATGTTTGAGCACACATTATTGATATTCCCTCTTTAGAATAATCCAAGCACAAAGTTTGCTTTATATTTATATATACTTCACTGTGTTTGTTTAAGAATTTTTGAAATCATGGTTCATGTTTGAAAGGGAAATGTTGTTAACAAAGGGATTGAATTCTTTTCCTTGTTTTCTGTGTGACAATCTGTAATTATGGTGTTGTATATTCAGAAGACTTTACTCAAGACTTTAAAGCTCTTTGGTGCACTAATGGCTTGCCTGATTGAAGGCCTGAGCTTATAATCAAGATGAGCACACAATAAACCAACCACCATTATCCTCTGCTTCCGTTCTTCATCAAGCTGAAGTCCTAAGACTTTTGTCAGCTGCCTCAAGTATTAATCGTTTTCCGTTGAGATCCCATGCAAACTCAACCAGCTTCACCTTGATGGCTTCATTTCATGCCTCTAATGGTGTCCAGCCACAAGAGATATCCAAGGCCACCGCTCCTTGCAAGCCTTGCATCTCACTATGCATGCAGTCTGGTCCCATGTAGGCCAGTGTCCCTCCTGGAATGGTTAGTTGTCTTTGAGCAATGTCATGGTCTATATGAAAACCATGAGATCCATGCATTGGTTTGCAGGACATCGTTAATACTAGTGTTACTTGTCACATTGGTTACTGATCCAATGGAATTAATATCATCTGAACAAACTCCACCAATACAAAAGGATTGGTTGTTTTGGTGCTAGTGTTAACAATACTGAAAAAACCACCTGATTAGTTGTAGGGGCAATGGAACTATAAGGAGAGGGAAAGAAGGTTAGACCATCAGCATCAGAGTTTGAACTTTTTTGACATGATTTCCAAGTGAGAAATGGGTGATGAAGCTGGTCAGGTTGGACTCAATGCGGAGATAATGTTTTGACGTCTTCTTTCTTAGAAGGTCCAATTTTGTTTTGATAATTCATAATTACTGAGTTATTATATTGAGCTTGACAGGTTCCCACTTTTTTTTTTTATTATTTTATTTTCAATGATTCAATAAAAAATCACATCATCATCATCAGCACTAATAAATTGGAAAGCTGTGGATTGAGGGAACCTGAAAGTTTCAGGGCAATTTCCTGCTCATTCATTAAAAACTGAAACAGATATTCTGAAAGAGATGAAATTTACAGCCAAGACAGGAAGAGAAAAAAAGCAAAACTAGGAATTAAATTTGATAAGCATCTCACTAATTTCTGAGAACCAAAGCCTAGATGTAAAAATTTACAATTAAAGTATTTAAGATCAAGATCATCACCAGCAGACAGTTAGATGACACTGCCAGGACTCCTCTGTTCTGTGGAAGCCAGAAGATGCAGTGAGGTTGAGATATGTGTAGATGCTGAAGATTGAGAGGAATTGGACGTATAACTAGTGTGAGACCTGCCTGGAAGACTGCTGGAATTTGTTGATGTGTAAGCAAACTGAGACAAATCAAGTGGTGGTGCACAGAACATAGCCACAGGCATCTTGGAAGGAAGTGCAGGCAATGGAGCTTCAAAGTTTAGAACACTAATGGCTTGTTTCATAGAAGGCCTTAGATTATAATCAGGATGAGCACACCATAAACCAACAACCATCAGCCTCTCAATCTGATCTTCATCAAACTCATTCTCAAGCCTTTTGTCAGCTGCCTTAAGTATCATACCTCTGCCATAAAGATCCCATACAAACTCAACCAGCAGCACCTTGCCTGGCTCCTCTGTCAGCTCCACTGGTCTGCGGCCACAGCATATCTCCAGTGCGACAATGCCGAAGCTATAAACATCAGACTCCTTGCTTGCCTTGCCAGTGGTGATGTACTCCTGCGCCATGTAACCTCTTGTTCCTGCCACAATTGTTGTCTGTGAACCACCATCATGATCTATAAGTCTGGCCAACCCAAAGTCCCCAAGCTTAGCATTGAACCCAGAATCCAGCATGACATTGCTTGGCTTGATATCTCTATGCACCACACACTGCTCCCACTCTTCATGAAGATACAACAAAGCAGAAGCTAATCCAAGAGCAATCTTATACCTCTCTTGCCAAGCTAGCAGTGTTGTATTCTTGTAAAGATGAGTGTCAAGACTACCATTAGGCATGAACTCATAAACTAAAAGGAAATCACCTCTGCTGTGACACCATCCAACAAGTTGCACAAGATTCCTGTGTCTCAACTTGCTTATGATCTTCACCTCTGAGATATACTCCTTTTTCCCTTGATTAGACCCTTTAGACACCTTTTTGATTGCAACCTCAAGGTTCTGTTCTTGAAGAAAACCTTTGTAAACACCTCCAAACCCACCTTCTCCAAGCTTCCCTTCTTCTCTGAAATTCCTTGTTGCAGTAACCAGATCATTGTAAGTGAACCTCTTTGGTCCTCTTCCTTTCTCAAACTCATCATCCATTGAAACATCCATCTCCTCTTCTTCATCCTTTCTCCACCATCTCCTCCTCCACAACACAAACCAGAGCATGCCAAATAAGATAACCAACACCCCAAAACCAGCAGCCAACCCGACCGCAAGCGCAGTCTTACTCTTCTTCTCCTTCCTCTGCAAACTTGAGCTGAATTCCCAAGATAATATTGTATGTATCTCCACCGCCTGCCCGGTCGCTGCCGAGAATCCGACGACAACATTTTCCGGCAAGAATTTTCTCAAATCTACCTTATAAGATAAACTTGAATTCCCACCAAAGACTGGATCTTTCACGTAAGTCAAGAACACACTCAGATTCATAGAACTAGCGTTATAAGATACCCATGCATTAGCTTGCCTTCCATCCTTTATACTACTATTCCATTTAACAGTGTTAACTGATCGAATAGAATTCAGATTAATTCCAACATGATTATCACTAGGATCCCAAGCATTCATGAAAGTATCAAACTCCACAGCGACAATAGGATTTGCAGACACGTTGGTGAAATTGGCAGCGGTGTTTACAAGACCAAGAAAGCTACCATTTGAGTTGAAGGGAATGATAGAAGGATCAGGAGAGAGGAAGAAGGCAAGACCCTCACCATACACTGACTCATTGAATGAATTAATTTGGAAGGTGAAACGGGTGGTGAAGTCAGTCATCTCCCCTGTTTTTGAGTCCCATAAAAGAACTGGCTCAGCGTAGACTGCCCGGCCAACGCTGTCAGTGATCGGAGCCCCGAGTTGGTTTTTGGTGACTTGGATGCCATTGTTGAAGAATGTATCATTTTGGTATTTTATGCATTGGGTGTTCTGGTTTGAGCTACACTCAGGGTTCTGGTTAGACTCTGTGAAGTTGAACTTGAAAGAGAGTCCTGATACTGAGGAGAAGAAGAAGAGGAAGATGATGATGAAGAAGAAGAAGAAGAGTTTGGAAGGAGGAGCCATTTTTTCATAGGAGTTTGGAATAAGAGGTTTCTTTGTTTGAGGTTATATTAGAAACTCGGTGGATTTGGTGATGCTTTTACTTTGATTTAGTCATTGATGTACTTGTTCTAACAGTTGAACTGTTCCTGTTTTGATACCTGATGAAGGAGAAACTAAATATAAAATGAATTGGAGAAATTAATAAATATAAAAAGAACTGTTCTGTTTTTTGCCCTTTTGTCTGTAGCCCCACACTAGTGGACACTAGACCTGCTGTACTTATGTGTTTCTATATTTGTATTTCTGCACTTGTTACTTTCTTCCTGATAAATTCATGGTTTATTTTGTTTGTCAATAAAATAAAATAAAATTGGACAAGAGTATTTTTGGTGGCACGGTCGTTTGCAGTTGGTGTTGCTCCAACTCGAATGCAAATTTTTTTTTTTCTTTGAAGAACCTCTCAAACAGAGAAGCTATTTATTAGAAAAGAGAAAGAAAACAAAAAACAAAGAAAGAAGATACAAAGGCCAGATGAAGACTAGATAACAAACACTACAAAAGAGAAAAACAAAACAACTTAGAAAGAGAACCCACTGCTTAAGATTGATCTCATGATCCAAAAAGGTAAATCTTTTCCAGTTAAGAACATATTGAGGTGCTGATGTTGAAAGCCAAGTGTAGCAAGATTGGCAGCAGGAGAGCCCCAAGAGAGTGGCATTATATGGATTTGAGGGCAGCTGCACATATCCAAAAGGAATTTCAGGTTGCTAATTTGAGGTTGATATCTCCAGGAAGAAGTGAAATCCGAGTTCTGAATAAGATCATGAATAACATGCTAGTCGCTGAAAATATGGTTAACCGGGATCCGAAGTTCCAAGGCAGTATGAAGAGCAACTTCAATAGCAAGTATGACACCAGAAATGTTGTCCAACAGTTGTTGAGAGCCACAACCTGCAAGAGAAATCTCAAATTTAGAATTCGTAAAGAAGAAACCAAAAGAGCAAACCTGGAGATTGCGGTTGGTTTTTGCATGAGTGAAGAGGAATCCACCGTCGGCAGTAGAGAAATTGTTCAGTATAAGTTTCCTGCCCAACAAATCTTTGGAGCTGACTGAAAATTCTCCAACATGGGCCACAGTTCTGGTGACAATGAAATGGTAATTTGGGCGAACATTTTTAAAAATAGCATTACAACGGCTAAGCCACAAATGCCATGCACCAGCCGCTATGTAAGCCAAGATACGCAGGGAATGGCTGTATTCAGTAACCCAATTGCCAGAAGAAAAACCATTATTGAAAACAATAGAAGTGTTCAATAAGGAACTAAATTGTTCCCAAACAGTCAAAGTACATCCACACTGGCCAAATAAGTGATCAATAGTCTCACGATGAAGACCACACAGACCACAAGGAGAATCAGGGCCAATGTGAATGCTATGAAGAAAAGCATATGTGGAAAGACGACCTCTCAAACAGAGCCAAATAAAATGCTTAATTTTAGGAGCAACTGGAATCAACCAAACAATATTCCACCCCTCCCAATGATCTGCAAAACTATGCTGTTTGTTCAAGAAATGGTAAACTGCTGATGAGATTTTAGAGGTAGAAGCATTAAGCCACCAAACCCAATGATTGTTTGAAACATGATCAATTGAAGAAAAATTCTTATCAGTACAATCAATATGATTTTGAAATAGTAATTGTAACCCCTGAGAATCCCAGTGATCACCAGAAATGAGGTCAGAAAAATTAAACTGTTCCAAATCAATATCCATGTTGAGAAAAGTGGGCTTCAAAGCGATAGGAATACTAAATATCCAAGGATCCCATAAAAGAGAAGTATTCACTGGATTAACAGAATTGATTTTACAGTAATGTCTAAGAAAAACAACAGATTTGCATAAGCCGCGGAAAAACCAGGAACACTTAGCAGGGATAGGGCCATGCCAAAAATTAATTTTCCATATTTATTGATTAAGATGTCAACCCACAAACACTCATGGGAGTTTAAGTATTTGAAAATGTTTTTGGACATAAGAGAATGCTTAGCAAGAACCAAATTTTTGATACCCAGACCCCCCTCAGACTTACCTTCCATTAATATTTTCCAATTCACATTATGGATGCCCATTCCATTGCCATTCCTACTCCAAAAGAATTTACGCACAAAGTGTAAACTGGGACAGAGAGGAGGACAGAATTAATTAAGATCTCTTTAGCCGCAGGAGTAAGATGAAATTTAGCCCAATTGAATAAACGTCTCTTGACTTTTTCTACCATAGGCTGAAATGTACGGGAAGACATTTTTCTAGGAGAAATGAAAACTCCTAAGTACTTAAAAGGAAATTGAGCATGACTCAGGTTCAGAATAGAACAAATTCTAGTTAAAACATGTTTATTAAACCAAGATGGAAAATAAACATGGGATTTAGAGAGATTGGGACGCTGACCAGTAATTCTAGAGTAATAATATAAACAATTCTGGATATATCTAGCAACCCCACGAGACGCCTGAGTGATAAGGATCAAATCGTCAGCATACATGAGATGGTTGAAATTATGCTGCAAATTGCTATTAAAGCCAGGAATCAGATTGTTATGAAGATTAAAATTAAGCATAGAAGTAAGAGTTTGAGACACAAGGATGAATAAGTATGGTGAGATAGGATCTCCCTGACGAATTCCTCTAGAAGGAGAGAACCAATCTGTGGCTCTACCGTTAACTAGTAAGGAAAAAGAGCAGGACTGAAGACTGGAAGCAATCCAAGAGATCCAAAGGGGAAAAAAATTCATTTTAGCAAGAATGGCAAGAATTGCACTCCAGTTGAGTGTATCGTAAGCTTTTTCAATATCCAATTTTATTATCATCCTAGGGGGGCTATGGCTATCATTTTCTATCGAGTGAGCAACCTCTTGCAAAGCAATAATATTATCCATCGGACACCGATTTGGCACAAAACCCACTTGTTCAAAACCAACAAGTTTATAAATAACAACTTTTAATCTGTTGGCAAGAAGTTTAGAAATGATCTTAAAGCAAACATTACACAAAGAAATAGGACGAAAATCCGAAACAAGCCTAGGCTTATCAATCTTCGAGATGAGAGCAACATATGTTCTACCCCAAGAAGAAGGCATACATGAGGTTTTAAAAAAATGTTGAATTGCTTCAAAAAGATAATTGCCAACCACATGCCAAAATATTTTATAGAATTCAACATTGAAACCGTCAGGTCCAGGGGACTTATCTTGGGGAAGATCAGAAAGAGCAAAAATGCAAATTGTGAAAATAGTTCCAAAAAAATAATGTGAAAGTGTGTTGCTCCGTGGAGGAGAAGCCATTAATTGATCAGATCATTGCTTTGAATAATAAGAAGAATTTGTATCTAATTTAGAGGATATATGCGATTTGAACTAATTAGCTTTTGTGGGAGTTTTTTTGTCGTCGTTGTTGTTTTTAATATATAAATGCAACAAGTGTGATATAGTCTGGGGTGTAAGCACAGGTCAAAAATTAATCTTTCAGCCTACGTGTCTTCATCTTATGATCGCGGGGTTTGAGTTGTAAGTATGCACTTATAATTATCGACCTATTATAACCATTATATTTAATGGGATTTGAACTCGGGACTTAAACTTTTTACACTAACATTTTTCATAGTGAGATCAATACTGCTGAGCTCATTCTGATTATCTTCAATGAAAACCAATTTGTATGTATAAAAATTAAAAATAATAAATTATAAGTTAATAGATTAAAAAAATTTCTTAATAAAGTTGATAAGTCACGTCAAAAATTTGCACATATGTGGAGTTAATATCTCAACAAGCATGTGTACCTTATAGGAGTTGAGATTCAAATTTATTTATTTAATAAAATATAAATATTTTATATAGAAGATATATAAGTTAAAAATTAGAGCTGGTATCGAGAAATATCGACTTCAAAAATAAAAGAGGGCTTAATCATAAAATTGTGTTGTGCTTGACTAGACTAACTCAAGGCCGAGAATGCTTCTATTATGAAGAATGCCTAATTATTATGAATAAATCATTAACTTCAATTATTTTTGAATTATCTTTTTAATATTGCATTAAACAACAGAAAATGAAAAGGCACATGGCCGTTGATGTTATGGGGCCTAACCCAATGAATGATCCATCTAAATTATTATTATTATTATTTATTTTTTGTCATGTCACAATACACGATAAAACTAGTCAAATCACACGTTATGGAAGCAATTACGACATCATTTAATAGAGGAGGTTTTTTTTATTATGTTGTTAATAAATGAAAAGATCAAATTGAACATTTCATATTTAACTGGTCTAAGTTTAAAGGGACCAAATTGTTAAATGGAGGAATTAGTAGTCATTGTAACTCTAATATTTTTGTATTAAAAAAACAATATAATTTACACCGTCTAAAGGAAGACAATGGAGAAGATATTTACTCTCATGCAAAGGGTCAGATATTCAAATCATACCAAAAACATGTTGAGCAAAAGTTCATTGTGCACAAAGTAGGCCCTTTATGCATAGGATGCCACAAAGTCCCGGTGCGGAAGCAAGTTTGCAACTTAATCCTTATGCCACCGAGTCATTTTTGGCTATGTGCGTGTTTTTAACTTTTGCACTTGTCTCATTTAGGGCCAATGTTGAAATAAAAAATATATTTATATATATATATATTTTTTTTTTTTGCAATGGTTCTACTTGAAAAATAGTGATGTAAGATTTCATGAACTATTAAGAAATAATAAATAAAATTTTAGAATATATTATGTTGAAGGGTTTCAGGAAAATGACATTGCTGGCATTTCTATAACACTATTGTCAATCTAACAAAAAAGAATAGTTATGTTCATGAACTTAACTTTTCCAATAGTCGCCACTCTACATTCATGAGGTTGACAAATTTTGAGGCAGCTGCCAACACATTTTTAGTCAGTCAACGCACATTTATATCCATCCGAGACACAAATGTGAATGTTGAATTGAATTTTCAGAAGTGCTTTGTCCGCGTTTTAGAAGAAAAACATAGAACAGCCAAAAGAGTCACGAGGCTGAATACATATACCTTTTTATAACGAAAATGTGCGAGTCGTGTTAGGGAAGTGCACGAGACTGACATAAACACCAATGTATATATAAACTTCTTGTGAGCAGTACTACTTCGTCCAAAGAAGCCCTGCACAGCATAACAATGTTTCAAATTTCCCTCTTCTTTTTCTTATCATTTTGCATTCTAACACCACCAACACCTGCAACTCCACTCTCTTTCAAAATAGATTCCAACGATCCCAACATCAGCAACAACATAACAACCAAATCAGATGCATTCATCAACAAAGGCATCCAACTCACCAAAGATGGTCATTACGACGATATCAGTAACAGCATCGGCCGAGCATTCTACAAGGAGCCCATGTTCCTTTGGGACAGGCAAACCAGGGAACTCACCAATTTCACCACCCACTTCTCCTTCCAAATAGTTACCACGTCGGGCAGCGACGCCGATGGCCTAGCATTCTTCCTCTCCCCTGACCTCTCCGACGCCCCCAACAACTCGGCCGGTGGTTCTCTTGGCCTTGTTAGCCATCTTGATGATGATGATGATGTTTGTCAATGAGAACTCTTCTCTCATGAATGCCTTTGTCCTTGTGCTTGTAAACCTCTAGTCAGTTAGAGAAGATCCATTGTAATTCATTATTGACCTAGTGAATACATGTTTAAGAGGCTCTAAGGAGTCCCATGGTTTTTCTCTCGATCTGTAGGGTTTCCACGCTAAAAATCGTTGTCTTGAATCTTTGTTTGCTTGTTCATCTCATTCTGACAAGATTTAAGGGTTTGATGGTGTTTTTGAGCTTATTTTAGAGCCTTGAAGATTTGTAGAACATTTGGGAAGATTTTGAAGCCTCAAAGGATCTAATTCAAGGTTTTTCCAGTTCACGCGGGCTGCACGCGGGCCACGCAAGCTAGTAAGTGGAGTGTGTGGATCGCCAGTGAAGTGCGCAGGCTGCACGCGAGCCGCGCAAGCCTGTTTGTGAACCGCAGCGGATCACCAGTGAACTGCGCGGGCCGCGTAGTATTGCCAGTGAAGTTCGCGGGCCGCACACCATCCGCGCGTGAACAGTAACAGTGTTACAGTGTCAGTGAACAGTACTATTGCTACAGTACTTCCGTAGTTTTTCACTGTTTCTAAATACTGTCCAAACCACAACATAAACTAAGGCCTTCTATGAGACAAGCCATTAGTGTTCTAAACTATGAAGCCCCATTGCCTATACTCCCGTCCAAGATGCCTGTACCCATGTACTTTGCACCACCATTGGATTTGTCTCATATTGCATATACATTAACCTCTTCTTCCAGGGGTTTTCATGGCACATCTCACGCACACAGCAACTGTGTATCTCACCCTTCACAATCTACAGAATCTGCAAGTACCTCTCAGTCCATCCATCTTCTTTCGTCCAAATGACAGAGGACTCATGGTAGCTAGCTAGGTTCATCTCATTTTCTGCAAGTGATGATCATGACTGTAAATAATGCATTCTTTATGTTATCAGATTTTGGTTTAACATGTTTTTTAGTTATATTACAAAAAATCCTTTCATGAACGGTCACCAAAAGCTACCGATGCATCCTTAATTCATTCAAACCCACCAAACCTACTCCATATGTTAGCATAAAAAACTTATTAAAACTAAAGGGCTTGTTGGATAAAACAAGGGTGTGAGCCCCACCCCTTAAATTAGATCCTAGCCGTTAATGCAAACTTTTTCAATCAGAGCCATTGATTTATAAGATTTTAAAACCCTTGTTCTTATCCTTGCGGTTACCAAATATTACAATCTGACTGCAGCTTCACCGCCCACGATCTCATATTGTTGTAGGGAAAAAAAAAACCTAGCCCTCCTTTCCTTTACTTCATGGTGGTGCCGGCGGCAAGGACGAGTGGATCTTCTTATCAAAAGTTGTTTTGTTTCTTTCAAGATAAGATCTTTGAGCTTTGTGCATAATATTTATGATTATTATTGATGCCGGTTGGCTCTAGATTTATTTCTTTCTGAAACCCTAAAATTTGTTCCTATTTGTGATTCACTTTTAAACCTTAGATTTAGCCCTTGAGTTTCTAGTGTTTGTTCCCAATTTGCAGTTGAGAGAATATTGTTCCTCTTTTGATGCGTGCACCTAAACATATTCTTATGATCTTTGACCGTGATGTTTTTATGGATTTAATCACGTCTCAAGGATGAGATTTTGAATGATATATTTGATGTAATGTGAAGTGTAGTTGATTGAGGTATAATCTTTTGCCTTGAGAAAGGAATTGTTAGTTGATTTAATTTGATAGGTTTCAGATTTTCATTTTTGACAATAGCAGAAATCCCTTTCCAATTTTAGGGATCTTAGAGGAAGAATTTGGAGGAGAGTAAAATATGAAAGTTGTAGATTTTGATGTTACCTAAATACTTGCAAAATTTTAGATTTTATGCATCTGTAGTTTGTGAGATATAGCCTCATTAGTATAATTGTCTCGGATGATATTTCTGTGCAGAACTTGAAGAATCATGGCCAATTTTGATGACCAGGGAGATTAAATAAGATAAGGTGAAAAATAAGAATTTTCTGATTGTCAGTAAAATTTTATTTCTTTTGGAGTTGTAGGTTGAGAGATATGCATATTTTAAAAGTATATGTCTGAATTATAAGTTGCAGAAATAGTTAAAGATTCAATTGAATGTTATAAATTGAGTAGTACTCTAAATTATGTGAATTTCGGATATGTCATAGTGTTAGGTGTCTATTATTCCCAGAATTTTGAAATTTATGATTTGGAAAAGTGTAAGTGAAGTTATGAGGGTTTTAGTACTCATTGATCATGTTGGAATTATTGATATGACTTTTAGAGTGGGTAATTGCTATTGTACCCTCACAATTATCAATATTTGGGAGTGTAGAATAATAGTTTGAACTTTTTGCATTTGTACCCTTCTAAAAATCTTTTTTTATACTATTGCTTGTTAGCCTCTATTTCGTTAGGACATGCCAAATGTGTAAGGTTTTGGAATATTTTTCGGTGTTAATCAGGTAAGTATCCCACATATAAATCTGCTTATATGTGTACACTCTAATTTTTGAATATTTGGGATTTTTTTGAGAAGAATACTATTTTTATTTATTTGTATTTTAAATCATTTATTTATTATTATTTTCGGATTTATTTTAAAATTCATTTAAATATCACGTTAGTCATATGGTAGTTTGGTTTATATTTACTTAAAGATTTGATATCAGTTTAAAAGTTATGGAACTATTAAATGTTGATTTATTTAAACTTTGAATTTATTATGTACTTTATTTAAACATCCGGATTATATCATTCCTGAGTTTTATTTCATTTGTTAAATTCAGATAGTTTAATTTTTGAATTTCGGATATTATATTTAAAATCTGAATTTTTAATTCATTTCATTAAATTCAGGATTTCTAATTTTTGAATATCAGATACTTAGTTAATTTATGATTATTTTACGTATTTAAATTTCAGATTTTCTATTTTCTGATTTTGAGTATTTTATTTAATTTTTGTTTAACAAATATTATTATTTATATTATCTGTTAATGTATGGATTCTATTAATTGGTTTATTTTGTTATGACAAAAATGGGATCATGTTACTGTATATTTTTTTGTAATTTGCCCGATTAGCTTATTGTTTTGTCAACATGAAGTATTTTGACATAGAAACTAGTCCCCAATTAACTATGCAATAACCCTGTCACTGGGGGTTAAACACTGACCGTGTAGACACGTATTTTGTTTTTGAAACTATAGTTTTCCACCGCTTGCTGTCGGTGAAGAATATCGGCCTTTGATAATTTTGGCTCGGGGTCACCGAGGGTAAAAATATGACTTTTGATAAATTTTGTCTCGGGTCACCGAGGGTAAATATATGAATTTTGTGATTTTGTTTTGGCAATAGTTGCTTGGGGGACCTATATACTCAGTTTTGACATCTTTGTTTACTTGAAATGATTCTGATTTCCAATTTTCTCATTTTGATAAATTATGATTTTGTGTAAATGATCCCAATATTTTTAGTGGGTGCTTACTGGACTGTCAAGCTCATAATTTGTTGTTTAATATCTTTTCAGATCAAGAGTAGAGTTGAGTGGCGGATAGCCTAGCTGGGATCGTTAGGCAATCGTCGAGTATTAGCATGTAATAAGTCCAGTTTTTTTTGTGGGCCTTTGTTTTATTTGAATAAGTTTATATTGTTTTTTGCAATCCACCAAGTTTGATTCTTTGCTCTGTTTTGGATCAGGTTTTGAGGCCTTGTATGCCTACTTGGTTTCAGCCTTATAGGTGTACGGCCGTTTGTCGGCGTCCCGGGTCCATAGAACTGGGTTCGGGGCGTGACAAAGGGGGTCACCGGATCATTGTCATTAGTCATTTTCTAGTTGCACAAGATTCCTGTGTCTCAACTTGCTTATGACCTTCACCTATGAGATATACTCCTTTTTCCCTCGACTAGACCCTTTGCTTGCAATACCAAAGTTCTGTTCTTGAAGAAAACCTTTGCAAACACCTCCAAACCCACCTTCTCCAAGCTTCCCTTCTTTTCTGAAGTTCCTTGTTGTTGTAAATTTGTAACCAGTTCATTGTAAGTGAACCTCTTTAGTCCTCTTCCTTGCTCAAACTCTCATCCATTGAAACATCCATCTCGTCGTCTTCATTCCTTCTCTATCATCTCCTCCTCCACAACACTAACGAGAGCATGCCAAATTGTTAAGTCCAGCTCATTTGGTGGGTTGGATGATATAAAGGTTAGGCCCCAAGGGCCAAGTTAACAGGGAAAAAAAAACAAACATATATATATATATATATATATATATATATATATATATATATATATATATATATATCAACTATGGAAGGCAAAAGAGTAATTTATAAGAGGCTTGGATGGTGGTCTTTCATCATTCGTATGATTGAGAAAAGGAACTATACAACAATTTGAGAGCTTGTTAGATGTGGTGTTTCTAGAAAAGGCACTTCTCAAAAGCTGTTTTAGATCTTATTAAATTACTAAGTTACCCTTATCAAATAGAGAAATAACTATGTTTATAATAATAATAATACCTTAAGTTACCTTATAATAATAATAATAATAATAATAATAATAATAATAATTGTAGTTATAATTATTATCATAATACATTAAGTTATTATTATTATCATTAGTGGTGTCATTTTCATTATCAATACTCAATTGCAATGTATAATAGTAACTCAATGAAAACTTAATAAATGTCCATTTTAGTAATTTGTCACCTCTAATAGTTTTTTTTTTTTAAATTCACATCTAAACAACTTCACACATATAAAAATATTTTTGCATTAGATTATCTAAATATAAAATACAGAAAAACACTTAACTTATTCTGAAAAACACTTTTGGAAAAAGTGCTTCTACAAATTAAAAAAAAACACATTTTTTAAAAGCTAATCCAAACAAGCTTTTAGTCAACCTTGTGAAGCGAAAGCTTGGATTTTTTAGAGTCTTGTATTGGTGATGCCGGAGATCCTAAAGAGGCAACATCCAACTTGGGCACTAGCCAATTATTTCATCTGTTTTGGCATTGAGCCAAACTTGGAGAAGACCCAGCTATATTTTCTTCAAAGGAATCAAGGGTATCTCTCTTTCCTATAAGTTTTATTTTATTTTGTCTCAGTGTATCTCCACTGCTAGTAAACCTCTATAATTAGTCACTCTCGTCTCTGTGTATTTTTGTAACTTTTTTAATCTTAATATATATGATTCCTTCACTTTTTCAATACACCACTTTGGAGTTTACTATTTCCATTTTGTCTGCTCTTCAAATTACTATTGGTCATTAGTGTTATCGTTTTCTATTATGTATTTTGGAGTTGATCAAATGTGAAATTTTATAATTGTGTTTCTTAATATAATTTGATAGTATATCCACTTTCAAAAAAAATCTTGATTATCTCATTCATACAATACTTATATGAGGAAAAAAAACTATAGAAATTTGAAAATCTGTATTTTCTAGATTTTTAATTAATTTTAATATTTGAAATCTTTAATTGCTTTTGATGGTTCCGGTGGGGGTGTGATGTGTTAAGTTCACTCAAAAACTCACTCAAGGATTAAACACTCACACGCAATCAAAGCAAGATAAAGGAGACAAGCAAATTGGTAACCCAGTTCGGCACAACCTTGCCTACATCTGGGGGGCCAGGCCCGGAGAAACAATCCACTAAAAGAGGTATAGGAACAAGGAGTACAACACTCACTCACTCTCTCAATACAAAGAATATCCTCTCAAGATTGTCCGACGGCCACACACTCAACTCTCACCGAAGAGTCTCTCACTTGTTGGCACCATCAGGATGTCTTATATAGACGCACCGACGACTACAAAGTTACCTCTTTTAGAATTCTCCGCGGCTTCCTAACTTGGACACCTTCCAAAGTTAGATGTTGCAACACCCAGTTGCAACATGGCCCATCTTACTGAACATGACTGAGTTCTAGCCAGATGCACCCGAATCTACTACCTTCAACCTCCCGGTTCCTTCAGTCCGCCTCGTAGCAGTTGACTCGACCCGAGCTCCTCCTGCTTGCAGCTGCTTCCTTCCTCACATCACTTCAGAAGGTCTCCCTCTCCCGAGGGACGTGCCCACCAAGGCACATGTGACCATCTCACCAAGGCACACGTGACTTATGGAAATATTGTTACTAAACTTGATCTCATCTTTATCCAAGTTTAGTCTTCAATATCTTCAAGCATGTTCTTCAATCATTCATGCTTGGATCTCCAAATCTCTAATCATATCACATGCAATCTTCAATCATTCTCCTCATATGACTAGTCTCCATGAATAGTTCCGCCCATAAATAGCTCTTGAATCTTCCTTCAATATAGTAATGCTAAATATGGTCTTGATGATCTCCTTGGTATGTCTTTACCTTATTTAGTTTGTGTCTTCAAATAGCTTCACACCAAACTAAATCTTTGTGTCTTCAAATAGCTTCAAATAATCTTCATGATCTTGAACTCTTGCCAATAATAGAATATTCCTCTCTCTTCAAATAGATCTTTCTAAAAAGGAGCTCTATCAAAGATATGAATTATCATCCCGGATCTTACCAAGGATAGATAATCATATCTAAAATAAAACTTGTCTTTCTAGAAAAGATCCTATAGTCTTAATGCACTTTCCAAAAATAGTTTATCATCACATGATTGTATTGAGAGAAATTAAATCTAGATCTTAATCAAATCTCCACCTTGATCTCCATTAAATCTCTACCTTGATCTTCATGATAACATCCTTTGCCACATCATCATCCTAGTCATCTTTTCCTTTGATGAGTCACCACATGCCACGTCATCATCCTCTTGCCATGACACCACTTGGTTTGTCATATAATGTCAATCCATGTCATCAGACTTAACAGCTTTACATATGTTTAGATGTGAAATGCTTGAATAACAGTGTTTTCATTTCATAACTTTATAAGGGGACAAACCTTGCCCTTGTTTGAAAATATGTACAGTTCGGCAATTTTATCATTGCCCTTGTTTGAAAATTCAGTTGTTTAATATGAATTTTTTTTTTCTGGAATTTGAATTGGACCTTGAATAGGTTTGTTGGGCTTGAACTGAACTAGGTTTAAATTTAGTTCATTCAAATTAATTAACCCAACTTGATGCGAATTCTTTTGAGCATTTGAATTGAGCTCATTAATCCTGGTTGGATCGCTGTCAACCTTGTTTTTCGCAGATTGCAGTGAGTCATCTCCAGCTTGATTAACTAGAGTGGGCTCAGTCTCAACTTGGCATAACTTGTGCTCAAACTCAGCAGGTGTTAATGAGAAAGATAATCATAAAAAAATTTGCATACCAAATTTTTTTTTTTTTTTGAAAATAATAGATGTACCACAATATTGCCGAAGAAATTTTTTTTTTCAAATAAAATAGTGATTTATTTATTAAAAAAATAAAAAAAATACTGCAAACTCTAACTCATTCAATCCACACCTCTTTGCATTTATGACATTGAGAAATCTTGCATTCATGAGGTTGAAAAATTGAGCCAGTCAACAAACATTCATGAGATGCAGATGTTGAATTGGAATTTTTTTTTTTTTTGATGCAGATGTTTTTGTTGTTTTTGATCCACAACTAGTGGGTTTGTTGCTGTCTATTGTGTTTTTTCTGCAGTTGAATTGGAATTTTAAAAGCGACTTGTCCGGGTTGTAATTAAAAAAACATTTACCGGTCCAAAGAGCCACCAGACTGAATATTTTTTTTTTATTTTTTATTTAATAAAAATGACCAAATCATAGAGGAAGTGCACTAGACTAGAATGTTAATCCTAAATCGTGTATACACTATACATAAACACCAATGGTCCAATGTATATATAAACTTCTTGTGAGCAGTACTACTTCGTCCAAAGAAGCCTTGCACAGCATAACAATGTTTCAAAATTTCCTCTTCCTTTTCTTATCATTCTGTATTCTAACACCACCAACACCTGCAACTCCACTCTCTTTCAAAATAGATTTCAACGATCCCAATATCAGCAACAACATAACAACCAAATCAGATGCATTCATCAACAAAGGCATCCAACTCACCAAAGACGGTTACTACGACAATATCAAAAACAGCGTCGGCCGAGCATTCTACAAGGAGCCCATGTTCCTTTGGGACAGGCAAACCAGGGAACTCACCAATTTCACCACCCACTTCTCCTTCCAAATAGTTACCAAGTCGGGCAGCGGCGCCGATGGCCTAGCATTCTTCCTCTCCCCTGACCTCTCCGACGCCCCCAACAACTCGGCCGGTGGTTCTCTTGGCCTTTTTAGCAGCACCAACACCTCAGCTAACTCTCTGCTTCTCGCTGTGGAGTTTGACACCTATGAGAATTTTGGAATTGATCCTAACTATACTTATCCTCATTCTCACATCGGCATCGATATTAATTCCACTAAGTCATTGAAGACTGCTGAATGGATCGGTAGATTCAACACCGGTGATCCATTGAATGCCACTGTCTCATATAGTGGTGATACCATGAACTTGAGTGTCTTTTTGACGAACCACACAATGAATTTAAGTATTTCTTATGTGGTAGACTTGAGGAATATCTTGCCGGAAAATGTATATGTTGGATTTTCAGCAGCCACTGGAACGGATATACAGACTCATTCCATCTTAGCCTGGGATTTCAATTCGACTCTGGTGTCAAAAGCTTCAACTCCGACGCCGCCTGTGAGCAAGAAGAAAAGAAGCAAGATTGGTCTCTTAGTTGGTCTGAGCGTTGGTGCAGTAGTGCTAGTGATCGCCTTTGGGTTGCTCTGGTCTGTGCTGCGGATGAAGAGGCCGACAGAAACAACCGGCAACGAGGAAGAAGTGGAGATGGACTTGGCCATGGATGATGAGTTTGAGAGAGACAAGGGACCGAAGAAATTCCTTTATAGTGATCTTGCTAAAGCCACAAACAACTTTAGTGATGAAGAGAAGCTCGGAGAAGGAGGGTTTGGAAATGTCTACAAAGGTCTCTTGCAAGAAGAGAAACAAGTGGCTATCAAAAGGATCTCCAGAGGGTCCTCACAAGGCAAGAAGGAGTACATCTCCGAGGTGAAGATCATAAACAAAGTGAGACATCGAAATCTTGTGCAACTTGAAGGTTGGTGCCACAACCGAGGTGATTTCCTACTCGTTTATGAGTTCATGCCCAATAGCAGCCTCGACAAACATATTTACGGCAAGGAGAGACTGCTTTCATGGAGTCAGAGGTATAAGATTGCTGTTGATTTAGCTTCTGCTTTGTTGTATCTTCATGAAGGCTGGGAGCAGTGTGTGGTGCATAGAGATATCAAGCCAAGCAATGTGATGCTTGACTCTGCGTTCAATGCTAAACTTGGGGATTTCGGCCTGGCCAGACTTATAGACCATGATAGTGACTTACAGACAACCATTGTGGCAGGAACAAGAGGGTACATGGCGCCGGAGTACATCAACACTGGCAAGGCAAGTAAGGAGTCTGATGTTTATAGCTTCGGAATTGTCGCACTGGAGATATCGTGCGGCCGGAGGCCGGTGGACCTGAGGGAGGAGCCAGGTAAGGTGTTGCTTGTTGAGTTTGTATGGGATCTTTATGGGAAGGGTATGATTCTTGATGGAGCTGACAAAAGGCTTGAGAATGAGTTTGATGAGCATCAGATTGAGAGGTTGATGATTGTTGGTTTATGGTGTGCTCATCCTGATTATAAACTAAGGCCTTCTATGAGACAAGCCATTAGTGTTCTAAACTTTGAAGCTTCATTGCCTATACTTCCTTCAAAGATGCCTGTGCCTATGTACTTTGCACCACCATTGGATTTGGCTCACAGTGCATATGCATCAACCTCTTCTTCCGGTGGTTTTCATGGCACATCTCACACACACAGCAGCTATGCATCTTATTCTTCACAATCTACAGAGCCTGCAAGTACCTCTCAGTCTACCCATCTTCTTTCGTCCAGATAACAGAGGACTCATTGCAGGTTCATCTCATTTTCTTCAAGTGATGATGTTGATGGTAAATAATGCATATTCTTTATGTTATCAGATTTTGGTTTAACATGGTTTTTAGTTATATTATTTTCTTTTTTTTTGTATGCAAACTCAGAGCCTTCTCTGTTTATAGCAAGTTACAATGTCTAAAGCTCACATTTTAGATGTGCTGTTTAAATTCACATCAAACTTAGTCCTGTTTTATTTAGTGCTGCTGATGAACATAGTTTGATTAGAGCTACAATTTTTTTTTTCCGTTTGCTGATGAGCTACAAAACAAATTGGACTCAGTCTAAAGCGTGAAGCATCTTTTTGAGGTAATCTGCTTTCTCATTGACTTACTAAATAAATAAATGAAATTGGACTCTGTCCTGTCATAATTACAAAAAGTCCTTTCATGAACCGTCACCAAAAGCTACCAATGCATCCTTGATTCATTCAACCCCACCAAACCTGCTCCATTTGTCAGCATAAAGAACTTATCAAAACATAAGTACTTGTTGGATAAAACAGGGGAATCACCGGATCATTGTCATCAGTCATTTCCTAGTTTCACAAGATGCGTGTGTTCTCAACTTGCTTATGAGCGTCACCTCTGAGATATACTCCTTTCTCCCTTGACTAGAACCATTGATTGCAACCCCAAGGTTCTGTTCTTTAAGAAAACCTTGGTAAACACTTCCAAACCTGCCTCCTCCAAGCTTTCCTTCTTTTCTGAAGTTACTTGTTGCAGTACCCAGTTCATTGTAAGTGAACCTCTTTAGTCCTCTTCCTTTCTCAAACTTATCATCCATTGAAACATCCATCTCCTCGTCTTCATTCCTTCGCTACCATCTCCTCCTCCACAACACTAACAAGAGCATGCCAAATTGTTGAGTCCAGCCCATGCGGTGGGTTGGATGAAATAAAGGTTGGGCCCAAGGCTCATATTAACAGAAAAAAAGGATTAAAAAAAAAAAAGAACTATATCAACTATGGAGGGTAAAATAGTAATTTAAAAAGAGGCTTGAATATGGTCTTCCATCATTCCTATGATTGAGAAAAGGAATTGTACAACAATTTGAGAAAGAGAGAAGAGAAACCAAGAAGAAAAGGGAAGGAAGAGAGAGGGTTGAGATAGGGCAAGAGGTTAATTGACAAATCGGTGTCGGAGTTCATCCAAATTCATTGGAGTGATCCTTGAAAGTAGCTATCCTCGGCCTTAGAGTTTGCTTATTCAATTTTACCTTATTCTTGATGCTTGTTGTGTAGATCCATGCTTGTTGTTCAGGCTAGTGTGCGCCAGCAGAGAGGCCACACACGGTTGGCAGAAGGGTATGCGGGCTAATGTGCACCTGCACAAGAGGCCGCATGTGAACAATAACAATGCTACAACATTTTGAACAGTAGCATTGCTACAGTGCTTTCTGCTTGATTTTACACTATTGCACCGCTGGAAAACCCCAACAAGTGGTATAAGAGCTTTTAGGTTGGAAAGGGATTGTTTGTTATGAGTTGAGATGGCCGAACAAACTTCATGTGGGATGATAAAGCTAACCCAATTGAATTATTTGATTTGGAAGCGTATGATGTAAGATTTTCTTATTGTAAATGACTTGTACTTGCCGGTGATGGGCAAAGAAAAACCGGAGAAGGTGAGTGATAATGAATGGGAAATTTTACATCTAAAAGCTATGGCAAAAACTCGGCAATAGGTGGATGTAAGAATTTTTCATCACATTTCCGAAGAAGCCATGTATGAAAAGAACACTTCCAAGAACAAGGCCTCAATCATTCGAAAGCTAGTAAACTTGAAGTACAGAGACGGAAAATATATGGCAAAGCATACTAGTAAGTTCTAAGGTTTAGTGAACCAATTGGCTTTATTGAAGATGCCTCTTGAAGATGAGTTGCAAGCATTGTTACTCCTAAGCTCCTTGCCAGATAGTTGGGAAACTTTGGTGGTATCTCTAAGCACTTCAACATCAGGTGGAAAGCTAACCATGAAAATGGTTAAGGAAAGCCTATTGAATGAAGAGGCTAGAAGGAATGAGGAAGGTGAAACTTCTTCTGGGGTTTTTGTTTCAGAAAAGCTAGAAGGCTATGGTAGAAGAAAGAGCAGGTATTATCAAGGTCATGGCTACAAAGATACATTCAGAGGCAGGTCAAAGAACAGGAAAAACATCAAGTGCTTTCATTACAACAAGATGGGTCACATGAAAAAGGAGTGCAGGCTCCTTAAAAGAGAGCAGAGTGGTGGAAACAAAAAGGAGAAGAAGACTAATACAGTAGCCGCAAAGGGTGACATTAGTGTCATTTATGATGATAGCTGCATTAGTTTGGTGAGTCAAGAAGGTGATTGGGTGCTTGACTCAAGAGCCTCATTTCATGCTACGCCTTATAGTAACCTCTTTACTACATACTCCAGTGGTGACTTTAGAGTAGTAAAGATGAGAAATAGTGGTGCATTAAAGATAGTGCGTATTTGAGACATTTGCTTGGAGACCAATTAGGGGCTCAGGCTAGTTCTCAAGGGCGTTAGGCATGTTCTAGACATACGTCTAAATTTAATATCCACAGGCAAGCTTGATGATGAGGGGTTTGCCAGTTAGATTGGTGAAAGAAAGTACAAGCTCACCAAAGGATCCCTAGTAGTTGTTAGAGAAAGAAAATTGAACACACTCTATGTTATGCAAGCTAAGCTACACATATGAGAGTTGAATGTAGTTTTGAAAGATGCAAGCATTCAGCTATGGCACAGAAGACTTGGTCATGTTAGTAAGAAAGGGCTACAACTTCTCTCTAACAAAAATCTTCCACCGAACTTGCAAGGTGCGTCTCTCAAAACATGTGTTCACTGCTTAGTAGAAAACACATACAGTAGTATTTCATTCTCATCCCCCTTCTAGAAAATCAAATATTCTTGATTTGATTCATATTGATGTCTATTCTATGCAAGATAAAACACTTGGGGTGGACATTATTTTGCAACCTTCATATATGATCATTCAAGGAAGGATTGGGCAACTATACTGAAGACCAAAGATCAAGTGCTTGATATCTTCAGAGATTTCTTGCCAAGGTTGAAAAGAAGACAGGAAATAGTTAAAGGCAGTAAGAGCAAACAATGGTGGTGAATACAGAGGATCATTTGAGGAATATTGTAGATTTCATGGAATCAAACATAAGAAGACTCTAGCCAAGACACCTCAGCTCAATGGTGTTTCTGAGAGAATGAACATAACAATTGAAGAGGATCAGATGCATGCTCTCTCATACAAAGCTTCCTAAGTCCTTTTTGGGGGAGTTATGAGAATTGCAGTGGATATGATAAATCTTTCTCCAGCAGCAACTCTAGATGGTGATGTGTCAAACAGAGTGTGGACTGGGAAAGAAGTTTCTTGGGTAATTTTCTTGGTTAAGCACTAACCTTTGGTCATATTTCAATTTGAGAACCAACATTCAAAAAATATCAAAGTGAGCACTAACATTTAATTTGATTACACCGGTGAGGTTGTTGGGGTTTTCTGGTGAGAATTCTGTGACATGGACATTGAACTCTATCTTATCTTCACTCGTGAATGCTGCAACATAACAAGTGGGGGCGAAAAGGGGAAAAAGATGATGAGAACATAGGATGAAAAGGCTGATGTGGTAGCTAACATGATGGAGAAGTCCACATGTGGAGAAATTACTGATGTGGTAGAAACCGAGTGTGAAGATGACCTGGAGTCCGACATCCACATCACTGAATTCTCGCGGGAAAACTCCAATAGTCTCACCAATGTAACCAAATTAAATGTTAATACTCACTTTGATACATTTTGAATGTTGGTGCTCAAATTGAAATATGACCAAAGGTTAGTGCTCAGCCAAGAAAATTACCCGAAGTTTCTTATACTCATATATGAGTGAGCCAAACAGTAATCTTTGGTGGTAGAAGGCTGTGCGGGCTGGTGTGTACCCGAGAAAGGCCACACATAGTTGGCAAAAAGATGTGTGAGCTAGTGTGCACCCGCAAAAGAGGCCACACATGAATAATAATAATGCTACAGTATCATGAATAATATCATTATTGCAATGACTTCTACTGGTTTTTACACTGTTACACTGTGAGAAAATCCTGACACAAATAAGATAGCCAATACACCAAAACCAACAGCCAACCCCACTATAAGGGAGGAGAGAAGCATCACCTGGCGAGTTAAGGACACTATCGGAAACATTTGCCTCTTGCTGGTTAGGTGCCCTGGAGTGGAGGCGAAAATTATAACCCGCGAAGACAATCATCTTACTGGCGAGCTGGCTTTCTGCAGCAGAAGACATCCTCAAATGTCATTGTTCTTCAAGGGAATAGAACTTCCAATTGGTTGATAGAGGTTGTTAAGCTTATAGACTTTGATTTTTAGCTAGTTTTTGTGCTCTCGTTTTGTTTAGCTACTAGGTAGCTCCTTATGTTAAAAAAAATAAAAAATAAATAAAAAAAAAAAACCAGCCCAAGGGCAGTCTTACTTTTTTTCTCCTTCCACTCCAAACTTGAACTAAATTCCCGATATATTATAATATGTGTCTTAACAAACCCACCAGTGACTGCCGAAAAGCCAATAACAACATTTTCCGGCAAGAATTTTCTCAAATCTACCTTATAAGATAAACTTGAATTCCCACCAAAGACAAGATCTTTCTCAAAGTCAAGAACACACTCAGATTCATAGAACTAACAATATAAGATATTTCAATTTGGTAGGACACCTGGTTAGAAGCCAACTATGCCAAAAATATCTGCCATTCCTTTTTGAGGTTTGCAACAACTCCTGGATCTCCATCAAGCATTTCATACAGGGCCCTTTTTCCCCCACGAACTTCTTTTGGGCTGCTTCCATTTTGGATTTATTACCGCTCTTGAATTCCTTACTAGATTGTTCTAGTAATCAACATAATACTAGAATCTGGGCTTTAGAAAGTAATAAATCCTTCACGATGTGCTCCCTATATCATTTTTTCTCAGATGGTGGATTGCGTTGCCCACTGAAGCCAAATTTATGGAAAATAGGTTATCTTAGCAAGATTACACTGTTTTGCTGGTTAACATGAAACAATAAAATTCTTACTTTTGATAATCTCGCTTTACGAGGTTGTAATCTTTGTGCCACGGCTATATGTGTCCTATATTACCGGGCTACCGAAACCATTGATCATCTTTTCCTCAATTGCAATTTTGATGAACGTATTTGGTGCTTCTTCCGGCAAATCTGTGGATTGCAAATTTTCCCTCAGTTCATTGCTGATGTTTGAACCAGTTGGATTTTGTCCCTACAAACCTGACAACTGGTGTTATGGGATCTTCTTCTTCAAACAATTTTCTTGAATATTTGGCCCAAAAGAAATAGGAAAATTCTAAAACAATGTGTGCTTGCTCCTTTTTCTATCATATTTAAGATTATTTATGTTATTTTCTTGGATTTCAGCTTCTCCGGACCCACAACAACAACGAATTCCAAGCGAATCTATTCTTGCTCTCAAACGCTCATTGGATTTCCTGAGCACCGGTTTTAAAGACATCTCCAACGATCCGACTCCCTGATCCATGACTCTCCTTTCCAGTAGTTGAGTTGTTTCCATGTTACCTCTTGGTGGACATCGCCGACTCACTGCTTTTTAGCTTTTTGATGTTTTGTTGTTTCTTGCTCTTTTCTCGTTGTGTTTGTTCTTCACCTCTGATGATTACCTTGTTGTTTTTTAAATTTTTATGTTCTTACATTTTTTGTTTTCTTTTTTGGTTGTCATTGTTTTAGCTTCTTCGTTTCGTTTTCTTATAATGCTTTCCTTTGCTCAATAAATTTAGTGGTTTATCCACTTTTATCACAAAATATATATATATATATATATATATATATATATATATATATATATATATATATATATATATATATATATATATATTGTAATGAACTCCTTTAGTCCCACATCGGTTATGAGATGGAGTCCTTGTGTGCATATAAGTGGTGGGCATCCTTCACCACTAGGCCGGTCTTTTAGTGACACGCTCTCCTCACCACTTGTGTGCAATACATTGGTGCTCTCGTTGAGAGCCGGTGTGGGGCACGGTTGGGCCTGGTCCACATCATGTCTGGGCGGGTTCGCGGAGCGGGTGAAAACCCTGGTGGGTTCCAGAGTCCGGTGCCCAGATTACCCGGACTGACGAGGGCGTCAGTCTTGATCAGTGGGGTATTGTAATGAACTCTTTTAGTCCCACATCGGTTATGAGATGGAGTCTTTGTGTGCATATAAGTGGTGGGCATCCTTCACCACTAAACCGGTCTTTTGGTGACACGCTCTCCTCACCACTTGTGTGCATTATATATATATATATATATATATATTATAAGATATCCATGCATTAGCTTACCAGCCATTCTAGATACTAATATTCCATAATGCTTTCAACTGATTGAATAGAATTAACATTAATGCTAACATGGATTCCTGTTAAATGGTTTGCCCCCCTAGGATGATCACTAAAATTGATATTGAGAAAGCATATGACACGATTAGTTGGAGTGCAATTCTTGCCACCCTTGCGAAAATAAAGTTTCCTGTTAAATGGATCTCCTGGATTGAATCTTGTCTTAAGTCGACCTCTTTCTCTATCCTTGTCAATGGTTCCCCTTCTGAGTGGATCTCCACCTTCCGTGGTGTCCGGCAAGGGGATCCTATCTCTTCATATCTGTTCGTCCTAGTCTCTCAAAATCTATCCTCAATCCTTAATCGGGCCCTTTCTTCTGGTTTGATTCCTGGTTTTCATCCAAATCTAGCCTCTAATTTCAACCATCTCATGTATGCGGATGATTTAGTTATTATCACTAGAGCCTCTCGGTTTGCAGCTAGAAACGTCAAATTATCCTTGGACATTTATGCTAAACTGACAGGTCAAAGGGCTAATGTTTCCAAATCTGCTATATATCTTCCCTCTTGGTTTAACTTTCGGGTGGCCAGAAGCATTAAATCAATCCTGAACTTTAGTATTGCTTCTTTTCCACTAAATTACCTTGGCATCTTGATCTCTCCAAAAAAGCTTAATGTTTCTTGCTTCAAGCCCATGGTTGATAGGATCTCCCGTACTGTGTCTAGGTGGAAGCATCTTAAACTTTCTATGGCCCCCAAAACCACCCTCATTAACTCTTCTCTTCTTGCTATTCCAACCTATTACTTATCTATACTTCCCATTCCTGATTCCATCCTTAAGGAGATCACCAAGGTTATTAGGCACTTCTTTTGGCACAAGGGTGGCAATGGAAAGGGCATCCACGCGGTTTCTTGGAGTTGTATCACCGAATCTAAATCTGAGGGGGGCCTTGCTCTTTGTAACCTTCTTATTGCTAAGCATTCGCTTAAAGCTAAGCATGTGTTCAAACTTCTTAACTCGGTTGATGATATTTGGGTTGATATTGTGCATCTTAAATATGGTCATTTTAATCATTGGAGGGATTGTGTGCCTCGTAATTGTTCCTGGTTTTTTAAAGGTCTCTGCCATACTGCTGCTGTTATTAAACCTTTTTGCTGGATTAGATCTGTTAACCCTGTCTGTACATCTCTGCTTTATGATCCTTGGTGTTTTGAGACACCCCTTGCTTTCAAACCTACTTTTATCAATATGCATGTTAATTTGGAAACTATGACCTGCACTGATTTATGTTCTGATAATGTTTGGAACTTCAATTGCCTTGTGCATTTGTTTGGGTCTCATGCTGGTGAGATCAGAGATAATTTGGGCCATATTGATCCTCTTGGGCATAACCTTTGGGTCTGGGCTCCTTCTGTCCAGTCTCACAGAATTGCATCTAGTGTGTATCATTCTCTAAATTCAAATCCCTCAAATGCTTTTGGCTGGGATGGGTGGAGGAAACTTTGGCGTCTGAAGGTCATGCCTAAGGTTAGGCATTTTCTGTGGCTTGTATTTCATGGTAGACTTGCTACCGCTGAATTTCTTTATGCTATTAATTTGGGTCCCAGAAGAATGTGTGTCTTCTGCAATCTGGCTTTTGAAACCTCTGAGCATCTGTTTTCCCAATGCTGTAAAATTCAGGGCCTTTGGAATCATATTTCTTCACTTATATCCAAACAGATTGTTTTTCCGGATGGGTTTATCTCTGGAAGCTGGCTTCTTCATTATCATCTACCTTCTAGGTGTATTGCTCTGATTGCTATGACAGCTTGGTTTGTCTGGAAGGCTAGATGTGATGCAATCTTTAGAAACATTTCTCCAAATTTTGTTCATATTGCTCACAGAGCCATTTCTTATACTAATGTTATGAAATATATTGGTAATTCTATGTGCAGAAATGTTTTGGTTAGCAATTTTTGCAGCCTTGATGGTCCTACCCTGTTTGCTGCATCGGCATGGAATGAACATACCCAGGTTTGTCGTGGTGCCTTCTTTCTAGCTTCTTCTAATGCCAACATTTTCCGGCAAGAATTTTCTCAAATCTACCTTATAAGATAAACTTGAATTCCCATCAAAGACAGGATCTTTCTCGTAAGTCAAGAACACACTCAGATTCATAGAACTAGCATTATAAGAAATCCATGCATTAGCTGGCCTGCCATTCTTTATACTACTATTCCATTTAATACTTTCAACTGATTGAATAGAATTAACATTAATCCCAACATGATCATCACTAGGATCCCAATCATTCTTGAAACTATCAAACTCCACAGCAACAATAGAATTAGCAGTCACGTTGATGGACTTTGTAGTAGTGTTAACAAGACCAAGAAAGCCACCTGCTGAGCTGAAGGGAATGATAGAAGGATCAGGAGAGAGGAAGAAGGCAAGACCATCACCATATACTGACTCATTGAATGAATTAATTTGGAAGGTGAAACGAGTGGTGAAGTCAGTCATCTCCCCTGTTTTTGAGTCCCATATGAGAACCTTGTCAGCGTAGACTGCCCGTCCTACGCTGCCAGTGATTGATTCTCCGAATTGATCTTTGGTGATTTGGATGCCTTTGCTGAAGAATGCATCACTTTGGTATTTTATGCATTGAGTGTTCTGGTTTGGAGTGCACTCATGGCTCTGTTTAGACTCTGTGAAGTTGAATGTAAAAGAGAGTCCAGTTACAGAGGAGAACAAGAAGAGGAAGATGAGTTTGGAAGAAGGAGCCATTTTTACAATAGAGTTTGGAAGAAGAGCTTGCTTTGTTTGAGGTTATATTAGTTATTCGGTGGATTAGGTGATGGTTTTACTTTGGTTTGGTTATTGATTAAATAATGACCTGACAGTTGAAAGTGTTCTTGTTTTGGAAGTTGATTAAGAAGAAAATAAATATAAAAGGAATTGGAAAACAAGATTGTGGCACGGTCTTTGGCGGTTGGTGCTTGTGAATGCAAATTGTGAAATTTTGTTTTTACTAAGAAATTGTGAACATATTTCATGAAAGCGAGAAAATTGTCTCGGGAAGAAAGGACCAGTCACGATTTGATCGTTCCATTTTTTAGTAGAGAGAGAAATGAAGTATCAATTAACTGCAATTGATGGTAAGATGAAAAGGTATGAATTTATAAAAATTTGTTTTTTACTAAGAAGCGACAAGCGCCCTCGCCCTCCTCCCCCAAGCACCACTTACAAATAGGTATGGAAAAGATGTATTAGTTACAGTGGTTTATAGACCTCGTAGAAAAATCTTTAACAGATGAATATTTTTTTTATTTTATTTAAAGAGACCAATTTGTTCATTTGAGGGAATGATAGTGATTTTAATCATATTTTTTTAAATAAAATAGATAAATCACGAATTTATTGAAAAAAAAAAGACAAGTACAATAAACTAATAAACAAGTAAAAAAACAAAGAAGCATAACCAACCAGATTTTAGGGGCTCTCACTAGTAATGAGGCATCACCTAAACTTTACAACATGAAACAAAGATACAAAACAAGCAACAAACACAATTGAGACAGCGAAGGCCACCAGGAGAAGGTATCGGTCTGCATCAGTTGTTCAGAAGAAGAGAATGGGGTGAATCATTCCCGAATTAAAAACTCCGGGGGAATTCTAATTTTTATATAATAAATAAATTTTAAAAAAACAATATAGATTATATGATAACTTAATATTTGTATGACTAAAGATTGAAATCTACTCCTTGAGAGCTTGTGTGGGATCCATAGTGGATGGTGTCTTTTTCTTAAATTCATGAGGTTTTTTTTTTACTAAAAAAACCCCATTTGCAGTTTTATTTTCATTTTTTTCCGTCTCTATTATATAGTATTTTATTTCTTTTTCCAAATCAAAAACCAAAGGTTCAAATTAATTTGAAGCCTATTCATAATTTTCAAAAAAATTACTAAATAAGAAGAATGAAAAAATAAGAATAGAAATGAAGAAAATATTTGGTTAAAAAGATTGAAAGTCAAAAATAAAAAAATAGGAAGAAATATAGCAAAGCTACATTTTTTTTTCCATATACAAATAATGGACATTTCATACCGTGTGTTATGTTTAATGCCCTTATGTAAATTACAATTTTTTATTTTAGTTATTTTAATTAAATCATTCAGTTAATTATTATTTATTTTAATTATTACAATTTAATATTTAAATTTGATAAGTCATGTTGATTACTATTCATTTTAATTATTATATTTAAATATTAAATTAGATAATTCATGGTAATTACTCTTCACTTTGATTACTACAATAAAACATTTTATTTTTGATAAATCACATTAATTATTATTCACTATAATTATTACATTTAAATATTTCAATTATAATATTTTAATTAAAAAGGCAAATATGTAATTATACGACAAAGGAGTGGACACTCCCTCATGTTGACCCACCACCACCCCAAACGGGCTAGATCTATTTTTATATATATATATATATATATATATATATATATATATATTCACTTTACATGTTATTAAATCTAAAATTGAGTTCATTGTGTTTGCATATCCATATAAAACTGGATTGATTCTAAGATTCATTGTTAATTTACAATATTTATGATAAAATTTAATTTACGATATATACATAATGTTGTCTTCTTTTAAGAAAGTATAGGAAATACTATTTCAACCAGTAGTATTATAATACTATGTAAATATTGTAAATAATATTTTATTAGTATTGTTCGTATTCAATCATTGTTCATTGGGTATCTATGAGGGGATGTCATTTTGTCCTCTTTAGAGTTTCTTTTATAGGAAATACTATTTCAACCAGTAGTGTTATAATACTATGTAAATATTGTAAATAATATTTTATTAGTATTGTTCATTGGGTATCTATGAGGGGATGTCATTTTTTTTCCCCTTTAGAGTTTCTTTTCATCTCAGGTCCATGGATCATTTAATAGTTTGGAATGGTATACAAAGTCAACATATCTTAATTAATAATTAAATAAAATAAGATTTATGCATGGTTACACAAACCATAGAGGGTAGTTCTAGATCTGGGCCAACTCAAACTATTAGCATGGCAAGGGAAATTTTGATTTTTAAAAAATCTTCTGAACTTGCGTATAGTAGGACTCTAATCACATCATATGATGTTTAGCCGAGTTAATAAATCCCTAGGGGATTATTAAGCTATTGTAATTTGTGCACCTCCGTACCTATTTACCTGTCGCTTGACATCTCTTTGTGGGGTAATGCTCATCTTTTTTATCAAAAATAATAATAATAAAATAATAATAAATGGAACTTCAAAGTTTAGAACACTTATGGAACGTTTATTGTTACATGGAAGGCCTTAGATTATAATCAAGATTAGCACACCCTAAGCTAACAACTAACAACCTTTCCAACTCAAGCTTGTTCATTAACGTTAATTGTTGAATTGAAACTCCAAGAGAGAATGCTGTTTGTCACTGCTGTCCCATTTCTGTCTGATGAGAACCCAATATGCACAAACTCCGGCAAGATTTCAGAAGTAAAGGGAATTATTTTGAACAAGTAAACAAGAAGAAGACTTGGCTTGCCATTAATTGTATCACAGATGTAATCTTTACATAATTCTTTGCTTTTATAGACTTCATATTTTCAGTGTCAGTAATACAGTGATCTTTGATAGTATCCAACTCTTTCGGATGACAATGAATTATAACAAGAGAATGATATGGTATATACCTTGCATTGCAGTAAAGGTTATTGTCTTGTAATTTGGAAGGGATAAAATTGGCTGCTGAATGGATTAGGAGAGTAAACTAAGTGACAATGCTAAGACAGTGGAAGATCCATGTGGCATATCAATTATCATCAATTGATTGTTGCAAACTTTAAGGAATATTATGACCAATAATTTAGCAAGAGTTCAGCTGTGATTAGTTCCACACTGAACCAAAAAGTTGAAAAGAGAAATGGAAAGACAAAGGACAAAGGGAAGTGACCCCAGATCAGGATAGTGCTGCCAGCATCTCATGCTTTCTTCTTTGGAATTCAAGAAAGCAAGATGACAAGAGGTCACCTTCTCTTTGTAGTGGATAACATCAAGTTGCTCACCAAGCGCCATCACCTAATTCTCTTTAACACCCTCAATCGTAGTCTAAATTTATAGCTCTCCAAACATATAAGATATCATATAAATTTATATACAATTGTAAAGATTCAAGATATTTAATTTTCATCCAAATACCAAGAAAAGATATATATATATATATATATATATAGAGGACCATTCTTCTATGGACGTCCAATAAATAAAAAATCTATAGACGTTTATTATTAACGGTTGGATCTCAATCCAACGGCCAACAATGATAAACAACAGTTAGTACAGTAATAAATACAACAATTACTGTTTGAAACAGTACAGCACACAGTACTACTGTTCATTAATGTCCGCCGTTAGATCGCGATCCAACAGTTGATAATTGGATGTCTATAAATAAGAATCTATAGACGTTTATAGAGGACGTTTTGCTATATATATATATATATATATATATGAGGAAAGATCACAGAACATACCCAGATTTGGAAAAGCTTGAGAGAGAATAAGAATGAGAGAATAGGAAGAGATGGGTGCATGAAGATTAGTATACTATGTATTCCACTTTTCATTCTAGTATATATATATATATATATATAAAGTAAATTTTTAGTCTAGCTTACACGCCCCTCCTCATGAAACTAGATAGGGGCAAATTTGTCAAGATCTCTACACCGACGGAAATATTTAAAATTATTTTTAAAATAAACAACTAAATTGATAAATTTTAGCCAATGACTGTGCATGTGTTTATGTTTTACACTTCATGCATTTTTTTTTTACAAAGTAAAGAACAAACGGGTATAAAGATGCACTAGTTATGATGACTTGACTGACCTCCTAGAGATAAATCCTCGTCATGCAACTTTTGGAGGAGAAGAACAAGAGGTATTTCTCATACACATAACTCTTATAGAGGATCTAAAAAGTGAATTATAATATGAAAAATTTAAACTCGAGACCTCTCAATCACAAACATAGGCTCACAGTTCCTTCACGCATGTATTTGTCCAGTGCACACAGGGAATATATATATTTATATATATATGACCAGGCAGAGTTGCGTGTAAAGTCAACCACTTTGTTGAATGTAAGTTTGACAGACAATACACATAAAAATTAGAAATATGTGATTATCATTCACAAATTAAAAGCCAAACTCGAGATTCTCAAAGTAATTAATTAAAAAAAAAAAACAAAATAAAAAAACTTAGACCTCCAGCGCCGACAACGACGACAGCCGGCGCCGGCACGTCGGACAAGAAGAATGAGAGAGCAGCCACTTATCAACGCATGCAACGTGGAAACGATGACTGCATGCAGGAAGAACACGTACAGTATCACCATCACAGAAGTCCACCAAACATATAGCACACCTTGAAGTCGACTCCGCCGGCGATCCTGCCGCCGGCGCTGCATAGGTTGCCACCGGCAGCGCCACCACCTCCTCCTTCTTCAACCCAGCATTCATCCTCCTTGCAACCACCCACCCGGCCGGCTCCGTCAGTGCACGTCTCGTGCACCGCACCACACACTGCAGCATAGTGTTCAGCCCCAGCGCACACACCAGCGCGCAAATCATGGCGGCCAAGATCACTACCACATCATAGTTCAGAGTACTTCTTTGGTGCTTCTGATCTGTGGAACTTACAGGGCTGGTAGTGTTGTGATCCTCCATTGATGATGAAGCTGTGGAGATGAAGAGAAAGAAGTATAATCTCAGGTGAGGTGTATAAGAGGTTGAGTGGAGAAACATAAACCACGTTGGAGAAGTAGATGTTGATGAGGAGATGGGGACCTCCATGAGAAGAGATAAGAGTTAGTGTTTGCCTAGGATATGCTTTACATGATAAGCCACTACTACACTTTGCTTTTCTTTTCTTTTCTTTTCTTTTCTTTTCTTTGTATTAATTAAATAATGCGCATCAAGAGCATATATATATATATATATATATATATTCCATGATTTTCAAACATTGCAGGCATTATTGAGTGCTGCCATTAATCTGAACCGGAATTGCATGGTGCAGAGATGATGATCTTGTTTGGGACACTGGTTAGTTGCTATGGCGTCCTATATATCATTGAGAAATCTTGACTTTCATTGTCATGATAAGCTAGGAAAGTTGCATTTGTATTTAAGATGGGAAGAACGTCCTTTTTATGTCCTTATCCATAAGTTGCAATAGTGACCCTTCTTCATCAACCTTCTCTCTTCTTAGCCTACAGTGCATGTTCACAGTACCACTAAACAAATTAAAAAAAAAATTGGTTTTCACATAATGAGCAAGATTGATTAAGAGGACAAACACAGGAAGTCAAGAAACCATGCATGAAAGAAAATTATGCTTAATTGAATTGTTAGTCTCTACTACCCGTTCTTTATGTGGTTGTTCTTGCCAAGACCCACATATACACCGCTAGTGAACATGTGTTCTTGCTCTAAATATTTATGTGTCCATCTGTACATTTTGTGCTTTGTCTATCCTGTTGTACACCTGTACCAAAGTTTGATTTTCTAGTTGAGTTATGGTTTATCTACATTTTTAAGGAAAAAAAAAAAGAATACATGTTGCTATAATATAAACAGTTCAATAATTGTATTTTAGGATTCATGTGAGACACTCACCTATTAACTATGAAATACATGTCACAACATGCTCTTCATAAAATTAGAAAATACTTTTTTTTTGAAATACAGTATATATGTGTGCAATACATGTCACAACATGCTACTTCATAAATTAGAAAATACTTTTTAATATAACTACAAATTTTAATTTATTGTTATTAAAAAAATTAAAAATGTTTTATTTCTTACATATTTTAAAATTTATAAAATAAATACATTTTAAAATCAGTAGAATTTCTGAAATTGATAAAAAAAAATTGTGAGATTCTCTAAATTGATAATCAAAATTTATAAATAATTCTAGAATAACTAAAATTTCTAAATTTGATAATTTTTAGAAACTTTAGATATTTATAAAAAAAAAATTATGTATTTAATTGAATTTTTTAAAGAAAATATTTTTTGAAATTTTCACATTGATGATGCGCATGATACCACATGTAAACAAATACTCATCAATTACCACACCACTGAAATATATCCACATCAACATTAAACAAAATTTCAAATATGAAATATATGAACGTGTAAAAATGCCATATAAGGAGGGGAATAATCATCCAAATGAATCTATAGTACAAGAACCAAAATGTTCTTTTCTAAATTATAAAGGCAAAAGTGCACACACTATAGTATAAAGACCAACAGTGCATTTATATACATACATACATACAAATGTATAAACCTATGGTTGGACTGATAATTCATTCTGGAAAACTACTCATTGTCAAGCATGCATAGAACATCTTTCATGGTGGGTCTATCTGCTGGATTTTCTTCAATACAGTGTAACCCAATCTTGACACATTTCATTGCTTGTTGTTCATTATAATTCTGATTTAAGTCCTCATCTATAAGCTCCAAAAACGTCCCTTCATTACCAACCTTCTTCGCCTAGTGATCACAGTACCATTAAACAAATCAAGAACAAGAATTGGGATAAAAATCATACATAACAAACAAGAACAACAGCCTTACATAGCTTTGGAGGTCAGGAAGACCCTTATCACAGATGAAATAGTAACTATTGTTCTTCTTTCCACTAACAATCTCCAGTATGAGAATACCAAAACTGAAAACATCTGACTTGCCTGAATAAAGGTTAGAGGAAAGATACTCTGGTGCCATATATCCCCTGCATCATCAAAGAGTGTTTGTGCATGTTAAAACTTTCCTAGCTTGCAAATGACTTGAAAATGTATATATATATATATATATATCTATATATGTATGTATGTATGTATATATGTACATATGTATAGTTTAACCTTGTTCCAGCTATGTGACATGTATAGGCATGAGTCTGATCATCTCCCAGAATCCTTGCCAAACCAAAGTCTGATATTTTAGGGTTCATATTTCCATCCAGCAAGACATTACTAGCTTTGAGATCACGATGAATGATTGGAGTCGATAAACCGAGATGAATATAAGCAAGGCCTCTAGCAACTCCATCAATGATATTGTATCTGGTTTGCCATGGAAGTAACTGACGATTGACTTGATCTACATGAAAGACATACAGTGAAGTTAGCTTCATAGTGACTGCATTGAGGTAGATATATATATATATATATATATATATATATATATATATATATATATATATATATGCTTAGATTACATACTAAATAGAAACATATCAAGGCTCTTGTTTTCCAGGGACTCATAAACAAGAAGTTGCTCATTTCCATGACTTGCAAACCCAAAGAGTTCCACAAGGTTTCTGTGCTTCGCCATTGCAAGGGATTCAACCTCACTTCTTATTGCTCTCACCCCTTGCTCGATGTCCCAGACATTCTGCAGAAAGCTTCTTCACTGCTATCTGTTCTCCATGAAGTACTCCTTTATATACTGATCCAAATCCTCCTTGTCCAAGCTTGTTATCATCAGAGAAGTAAATTTGTTGCAGCTTTAAGCTCATCAAATCTGTAAACTTTGAAAAGTCCTGATCTGATTTGCAGTTGATTCAAATAGCTGTATCAAGTCCATGTAAAATAAATACAGTTAAAAAAAAATTATAGAGTGGAACCTACTTTGTAGCCTGAAACAGGTTTATCTGCAACTGCGCCTGAAGTAAATCAAATTGAAAGATTATGACACTAGCTAGCAGTCATGGGTAAGGAAGACAAAATAAAAATTAAAAAGAAAGCGTATAGTAGTACTTACAAACAATCAAAACTAAAGCCTTTTCTCCTGAGTACATGAAAGGCAAAAGCGCGATGAACATTAAAACAAAAACCACTGACGCAATGATGATTGCCACAAGAGGAACTCTGACAGATGTATTTATCGTATATTCAGGAGTATTTTCACGAGCTGGAGCTGCAGTAACAGATGCAAACTTCAGCTTTTCTAGTTAGTCTAAGTGAATCCACATAAACTATATTGACAGGTATGGTCTACATATATCAGTGAGGGATCAGAAATCTCTATAGGCAACAATTGATAGCTTGGAGAAAGGATGCATTTTGTGTGATGTGAAGAGCAAAAGAGCAAAAATAATAACAATTA
>NC_052485.1:3088590-3096709 GCF_009730915.1 Dioscorea cayenensis subsp. rotundata | reverse complement strand
AAACAAAACAAAAGAAAATATATATGATGTGCATGATTTGGAACTGAAATTTTTGGTTTTACCTGAGCTTGGCGAAGGTGCAGCTAAGGGCGATGGGACGAACGACGGAGGAGTAATAGGAGATGGCAAAATGTAGCTGCCCATGTTGGAAGATGATGGTGATGATATGGTGCAGTTAACGTTGACTGTCACGTTGGCGTAGGCGTACTTAATTAGAAGTGATGAGGGGTGGGGTGGTGCTGGAGGAGGAAGAGGTGGTAGGGGTAGTCAGTAGTAGAAGAAGCAAGCAAGGAAGGAGGGATGAGAAGAGAGCAGTTTGGAAACAATGTTATTGTACCTGCTGCAAGGTCACCTGTTCTGAGAGAAAAATCTTCACTTTGAAAAAAATAAATCTAGATATATTGAGAAAAGCAAGAAACAAACGCGTCTTGTGGTGTTACACTGACTAGTTCGTTCTCTTTTGCTTTTAATTGAAGTGGTTTAGCGACAGGTTTAATTTATTCAAACATCGAGAAGCAATCAAAGTTCATCTTTATTTCAATTTGAATGAGTGCTGAGAAATTTACAATTGGACTTAATTTTTGGTGAATATTTTATTAGAAAATTAAAAACAAAAAATCACATAATGAAGCTTGACCATATTTATTTTTAAAAAAAATATCACGTAGTAAAATGTAGATCTTTTCATCATTTCACCAAACCTACAATAGTAGAATAGTAGTTTATTCATGACTTATTCAAAAAAATAAATATATAAATAAAAATCATTTCAAACAATGTTTTCCCAAAAAATAAATGCTCAATATCATTGAAAATTAATGAGTGCATGCATCAAATAAAAAGGCCTCAATTGAGAAGGAAATGTATACATGCATACATACTATTAATTTTATCCCATAAAAGATAACCCCAGTTCTTAAGCATCCACATTACTCTTACGTAGTGTTTGTTTTGAGATATTTGAAATTACAATATAACTTTAAATATCACATAATTAAGTTTCACGATACGTAGATCAACCTAGTGATTAATTTCTCTAAAACTTTTCTTTACACCTCTTCCTTTGGTGTGTTACCTGACCTAGCTGCTGCTAAGACCCTAAGCTATGAGAGGGACTTCTTCCCAGTTACCTATCTGGGTATTCTAATTGCCGGGAGAAGGCCGAGAAGGCAAGATTGGGAGGGGCTCATCTCGAAGGTTAAAAGAAGGTTATCATCGTGGAAGATGCAGCACTTATCCTTAGGGGGTCAGCTTACACTTGTGAACTCAGTTCTCTCTGCGATTCCAACTTACTGGATGTCCTTATTCCGATTACCTTGTTGGGTTATCAAGGAGATCGACTGGATCAGAAGAGACTTTCTTTGGTCAAGACCAGACATTGGCAATCCTAGTTGTCGTTTAGCCGGATGGAAAAACCTATGTCAGTCACGTAACCAAGGGGGTTGGTGTATTTTAGATCTGCATAATTTCAACCAGGCACTACTTGGAAAATGGTACTGAAAATTCATGATTGAACACTCCAGGAGTGGTGCGGATGTTGTTTAATTTAATTATGAGATGTCTAGTTGGAACTTGTTCCCCAGGTATTCTGGTAGGATTTCTTTTTTCTGGAAAGGGGTTACTAGCTGCCTACCGGTTCTTAGTAGTTGTGTCTCACATGGTATTAATTTGGGGACGGAGACACTCTTTTGGAAAGACCGTTGGTTAAATGGTCGGGCGCCTATGTTTATTTGGCCTGAAGAATTCAGAAGAACTCCTTATCCCAATGGTTCAATCCGCAACCTGGAGTTCCTACTTATTGAGGTCCCTTTCTCTGAGAACGAGGACGTTATTTCTTTTAGAGATCGGGTGAGGGCGCATGTGGGGGACTTCGGGGATAAAAAATAGTAAAGGCTTGCAGGTAATGGTACCTTTACAGTCAAATCATTTTATTGCTTCCTAAATGATGGTGGTATGTGATGCCCGGTGGCGAGGTTCATTTGGCGCAACAAATGCCCGAAGAAAATTTATATTTTCAACTGGCTCGCTTGGAAAAATAAAATCCTTACTTTGGAAAACCTTGAAAGAAGAAGATGTAATCGGTTTCCAACCGTTACTTGTGTCATGTGCCACTCGGCAATTGAAACTGTGGATCACCTCTTTTTTCAATGCTCTTTTGCTATACAGGTGTGGATTTACTTTGTTCGCCTGCTCCATCTCCCAGATGCCCCTAGTTCTCTATGTATGTTGTTTGGGGAGTCTGGAGAGCGGCAGTGCGTCCGATGTGTAGGATAATGGGGAATCTAGTTGCGAAAGCGATTGTTTGATCGCCTGCTTTTATCCCGGTTCTCTTCCGTAGACGATGGATCTAGGGTAAAGCTTGAGGATGCCACTTCAGCCATCCGGCGCAGTCCGGAGTTCTTAGGCTCTTGTGTGGAGGAGTCAGGAGGTGCTTTGCTTTCTGAGGGGACGCAAGAACATATCACAAGCTAGTTGGTGCTGGAGTTCAATGAAGGTTAAGGAGGTTTTCTTTATCCTCCCTGCTACTTATTCTGTATGGTACTTTTTCGGTGTTGTTTTGGCTTTTGTTTCCACTTCTTGTGGTCTGTTCTTTTTTCACTCTCTGTTGTTGTTTCCTCACTACTATATAGTACAATTTTGTTTTCTCTTTCTTTTCTTTAATTGAAGTGTTTTATCCACTTTTTTAACACTTTAAATACTACATTCATCAAAAATCCTTTGTTTGATTTGAGGGATTTTAAAACACCAAAGTAAAACCAATTATTCCCAAGGATGTATTTAGATTTACATCCAAATTGGACACAAGTCAAAATCCCATGAGTTAAAAATCCTTCGGTGATGTAAATATATGAGTATATATACATATGCATATACATATTAATATGTATGTATATATACATATATACACATATATAGAAATATATATATACAAATACACATGCACATACACTCACATATATATATATATATATATAAACATGCATAGGTATGTTTACATATATATATATATATATATATATATATATATATATACATATAGTTCTACATATATACTTATATATGTATGCATATATGCATATATACACACACAATATATAAATATACACAATATATAAATATTTATTTATTTATATAAACATACATTGGTATGCTTACATATATATATACATATGCATACACTTGTATACATATATTTATATACATATGCGTATATGCATATACACACACATATATACAAATAACTGTACATATTATGTTTACATATACATATACTCATATACATATATGTATATAAATACAAATATACACATATACTTATCCTATTATATATATATATATATATATATATATATATATATATATATATATATATTCATATGCATATATGTATATATACACATTTATACATACACTTATACACATGTTTTAAATGTCAGTTTTACAGAACCTTCCAAAAAAATATAAAATCTTATAATACAGTAATTTAATTTACATCCCACCAAACATATGATTAGATGAAGTGAAGCTTGAATGCTTATTCATTGCCCAATTTCTACCTCCACTGCTTCCTGGTAATCTTATTGAACGCACTGCCACCATCCTATGTTTTGAGGTTTTATTATTTACAGAAGTAACAGTTTGTATAACATCAAACTTTGTAAATTTCCTGAAAGCAAAATAACCATATCATCAACTTGTTCATCAGTAAAAAAAAATACATTCACAGCATCTACAGGAACAAGAATCCTATGGCCATAGAAGAAATTAATAAATGAGCATTCATAAATGAACAAGAATCTCATGCTTTGATAACCTATCATCAAAGCATTTGATGCCAAAGCATGAAAGCCAAATGAGAGTGTAGATTTGTCTCTAAAACAACAGTGTCCAGGAACTAAAATAATCAAAAACATACTGTGGACCTGTGGTCAGTTAGCAGACAGATTTATCAAACCTATGACCTTTTTATCTTTTGAGTAGTATTGGGAAAAATATTAAGCCATACTTGGTAGCCTTGACACACTCTGGCAGGTCAAGCCTTATCCAGACATCTCTTTGGATTTCCAAACGGATGTCTTCAAAATTCAAACTCCATGCAGTTATAATTTGATCCCCATGTGTAGTATCCTTGTGACTATCGTTCTTTAACAAATACCATCTTCAGTAAATTGAATTTGGATCCACATTACATAGCTCACACAACCTACACAAGAACTTATCTCAGAAAAATTGGGAAGAGAATTAGCAAAAACAGCATAGATAATGTACAGGTATGATGCACAGCAAACAATTTTACCAGGTATTATACTGTATCTGATTGAGTGTATCCAGCAAACACTTGTTTTGCTGAAGAATCACTAAATTGAAAGTATCTTAGAATAGAACCAGGTTCCTGTCACAAAAAATGTGACAGCAATAGAGTTCTTATTCACATGTTTCAATACAAAACTATATAAGTGCGAAGGTGGAAGCAGTTAGGAACAACAGAGGAAGGGTATCACTGGCCTATCTCAAGAATTACGTGTCAAAGGCAGTCAGCAGAGAAGGAATGAATTGAAGAGAATGGGGTAATCAGAATTCCCTAATTGTTTTGGTTGTTGGCCTCTCCGTACAAAATTTATGAATTCTAATCAACACTGATTAACTAATTTTGGATCCTTTGTCCCTATCAGTACATAGTGCTGCAGTTGCAACTTGCAAGTCTTCATTGTAACATGCATGGAAGCTCATCAGAAATTAGACAAAGGAAATAATTATAATTACAAAAAGACAATATGATTAGCTTCAAGTTAAGAGATAAAGAGATCCATCACATTCATTTTCTGCTTTCAGCCATGGACTAAGAGGAAAAACATGATGTCCCACAATCTTACAGAGACAAGTAGCTAGAGTAAATGATTCTTACAGAAACAAATAATTTCATTGCTTCAGGGCCTAGAAATGTGTTTCCACAACCAGAACAACCCACACTTCCCTACCAATACCTTAGCATCAGCAACATTGACTACATAATGTCAACTATTTAACCAGGAAATATTTATGCAATTAGTAAGAGTACATGAATAGGCTTCTTCTTCTGCATATGTTTCTCATGAAAGATAATGCAGCTCAATGCAAATTGCATTATTGAACCTAATACACTTCCGTAACAAAGAAACTCAAGCTACACTTAAAGATTAAAACAAAGGCAACTTCTCTCTAATTTCCTTCAAACCGACACTAATCAAACAAAAAAATTGAAAGCATGGAAAGAAAATTGGACCTTGGACGGAGAAGCAATCCATGTCACAGACCAGCTGGGCCTCCATGGAGATCGGCATTTCTGGTTGCCTACCTCTCTGCTCCTCTTGCTTCCCCAGCCTTAATTTTGGGTTAAGTGTCAAACTAACGAGTGGGAAATAAAACAGTAACTCCCGCGTCAGGGATCCATTGGAAAGATAATAGATCCAGGTGTGAGGTCTTACTTAAACAATATCGGATGAATTATCCCTCAATTTATATTTTGGAGAACCCAAAAAATTCCCAAACAAAGGGAAATTAAAATAAAAATAGATGATGATTTATCAAAAAAAAAACATGATAATGATGATGTAATCTCAATGACAGATACATTGAATATTTTAATAATTTAAAAATAAAATAAAATGAAATTATAAAGTATAGAGGAAAAATACATAAACTAATAAGGTCTTTTCTTAATTAACTGTGTACAACAATGATATATGCATACAGAAGACTGTTTGAGGGGGCACAATGGTATATTTGCTATGAACGCATACCTTTGAAGTAGTAACCGATTTTAAAGCTGATATTCTGATGCTGAAGCTCAAAAGCCACATGCGAGAAATCACAAAAGAAAATGGCCAAGACACAAATTTAAGGTCAGCTACCTAAACCAATCAAACTCTGACATGCCCATCCCTCCTGTTTCAAGATTAGGCAAGCCATCGGCTGCATTTGAAGTAAGCCGGTTGATGTCCTGTCCCCAAGAGCTTCACTCTTCATCCCTGATTAGAGTTATAATGTACACATGATGATGAAGCTTAAAACAACCACCAAGGGCAGATGTGTCTGAACCAGCTTCCAAAAGCTAAAATCAAGCGCCTTTCAGAGAATTCCATCCCTACTACTTTTTTGCTGATAAAAAGTATTGAGTAATATCAGAACCACGCTTGGTTGCCTGTACATGCTTTGGCAAGCGAAGCCAGCCTCGAACTTCTCTCTGGATTTCTAGAGGCAGTTCATCAATCACAGAAGGATCTACATCTTCAACATTCAAATGCCAGGCAGTACTTGTCTGCATAGTTTCATTCACATGTGTACTATTATTCTCGTCATTGTTGTCATTTCTCACCAAATTGCTTCTTTGGTGCTCACTTGGATCCGGTTCCATATAGCTCTCACTATCTAGATAGCCATTAAATAGTCTTAAAGACAATACAAATGAGGTGTGTGTATGATGCAGAGAAATCAAATTTACCAGAGATTGAAGTATTGGTCTGACCAGATGTTGGAAATGGTGCATCTGCTTGAGTGAATTCATCAACCACTTGTTTGGTAGAGGAATCACTAACTTGGAAGTATCTCAAAATGGAACCAAGTTCCTGTCAGAAACAAAATGAGGCGTAATATTATCTTCAGGACTAACTGCTAGCAGTGCTATTATCATCAACATAGCATCAGCATCAGAAGCGAGCTATCTCAAGTCACTAGCAAGTAAAATGGATGATCTTTTTCTTTTGTCACCATAGTTAAAACATTTAGCATGCACTAACATAATTTTTTGACAACTCAGATCAACATACAAAGGGCCTTAGAAGCTTCATAATATGAGCAGGTCAGGAAAGCAAAACAAAATCCTCCTAAATTGTCCTCCCTAGTATGGAAGATCCAACACAGATATATGTGAAATAGTCATATTTAATATATCCAATAGACAACTCCATAAGAATCTGAGCAAAAAGATTTCTTTCTTTTCTTTTATTTTTTATTTTATTGTTCATTTTTTAAGAGTCTGGCCTAAATGATGCATAAAATGACAAGTTTGATTGATTAAATAGAGATATTTGTCCTACAGGAAAGAAGAATATGAATTTACATTATTTGCAAAAAAAGCCACCATTCCAACAATTTTCAACTGCAACTAGAAGATTAAACATGTACACACTGAAATATTTAAATCTAAGATGTGATGTAGGCATATAGCTACCATCTGAAATGTTGTCTGGGTGTGCAACATTTCCTTAATCTGCCACAGCCATGAACTAGGAATAAAATCTTGATAAATTGCATTACCATCTAGAATACAAATTCAACAAATCGTAAGTCGCATACCTTGCGTTTTTTCTTTCTTGGCGATGCCCCTCTTGCATCAATGTTAAAAGTTTTATTTTGCTGGGATGTTTCATGAACATCACAAATTCCCTCACATGTAGGCCTTACTTGTTGCACATGGTACACTGGTCTAGTGCAGATTTTGTTTACTGAATGAGAATAAGACGTAAATTTAGCATAGGCAGAAAAGAAATATGGGAAATAGGGTTAAGCATAACAGATACCGGAAGGAGATGGAGGGAAATGGTCATTATTAAATCCATCACATCCACTTGATGAAAGAGAATGACAATCTTTATCTTGAAAGAAACTTGAAATCGAGCTAGTTCCCTAAAAAAAATCATGACCTCTAAAGTTAATGAAGTTTCAAAATGAAATAAAAACAAGCACAACACAGATATTGGCAGTAGAGCTGAGGACCAGATATTAACAGCAAGGTTAAATTTCCTTTGTTATTTACTGAACCCCAAGCGTTACTATTTTTCTTCTTTTTTTTCTGAAAAATGTGGACAAACCACTTCTCTGTTTTTTATGTTTGAAGGCACCAAAATGTTTTGAACTCCTGAGCACTCACTCAGAGAAAATACTTCACCAACTCTCCTATAAGTTTCTGTTAACAAATTTGCAATGTTATTGTTTCAGCCTAACGCATCCTCCAACAATAAATGCATTCAAGTTCGCATCTACCTCAGCATTCTCTACAAGGTGAACAGAAAGATTATGGCAAAAGTTAATTAAACCACATTCCCCAACTATGTTTGTAAGCATCATATAATAGCAACAT